>NC_047074.1:7065277-7217376 GCF_902459465.1 Asterias rubens | reverse complement strand
TCGCAATTAATTTTCTCAATCAATCATTGCCTTCAAAGATGAATTAAAAAGTCATTATATACTGATATTACAAAATACGTTACAAAAATAGAGCTTTTGTAAGATAGATTAAAGTTATAACAAAATCATGCAAAAATTGCAGATGAAATATTTTGCTTCGCCCTCAACTTGATGACTACAATTCGGGTTGTCCAGAAACTATGTTTAGAGTACACTGTAAATTCAAGTCTAAAGTTTTAAATAGTCAGTGGCCTTACGTTTCAACCCTAGCATTCATGTTTGTTTTGTTTTCAATAAAGGCAGTGGACACTATTGGTAATTACTCAAAATAATAAACCTTACTTGGTTACAAGTAATGGAGAGCTGTTGATGGTAAAAAACATTGTGAGAAACAGCTCCCTCTGAAGTAACGTAGTTTTGAGAAAGTAGTAATTTTACACAAATTTGATTTCGAGACCTCAGAATTAGATTTTGAGGTCTCGAAATCAAGCACCTGAAAGCACACAGCCTCATGTGACAAGGGTGTTTCTTTTTCCATTATTACATGTATCTCACAACTTTGACGACCATTTGAGTTCAAATTTTCACAGGTTTGTTATTTAATGCGTATGTTGAGATACGTACACCAAGTGAGAAAACTCGTCTTTGACAATCACCAATAGTGTCCAGTGTCATTAACCCTTTCAGAAAGACTGCTAGGGTGGCAACGTCAGGTCGCTAACCAGTTTCCTGTTAAAACCATATCCTTTAGGTTGGTAAGCACTAGGTAACTCGATTTTCGCAAGTCTAAAACTAGGACACTTTATAAGATATGTTTGATATAAGCCTTTTGGCGATAGTTATTGTTTTTACTTTTATGCTCTCTTAGGCACCCTACTGTTGTTTTACTTTGTTGCCTAAAATATTTTTAATGTGTGTATATGTGCTTGTAAATGTGTTTGCCCGAATAAATATTATTATCTTATTATGATGTGGTTTCCTTTGCAGGCAGCAGTGGACGCTTGTCGCATGATGGGTCATCGAAAGTTTTATGACCAGATGATAGCAGATACATGCCAGCATGAACGAGATAAGATCTCTGGTGAAGTTGATGTAACCACGGTCAAAGACTACATGCAAGTACGTAAATGACTACATAAATGGCCACACAAGGCACCTTTATTTTTGAATGCATTTTGATAAAAACATGTGTTGCACCCCAGGTAACCAAAATTGGTTACCACGGAGGATACATTAAATGAGGGGGGGGGGGGGGGTTGACTCCTGAAAAAGAAAACACAAAAGAAACTATGAGTTGGTTAAAAAACTGTTCTATTCTTCAAGACACACATAGGAATGGCTTGAAGAGTCATGGTGCCAACGCATCAGTTTTCCAACTTTTCCAAGTTTTCCACAATGTTTGCATATCCACTCATGCATAAACTCAACTGCTGTTTCATGTTGGAGCGCACTAACTTGTTTATAATATAAGCTAGCATGATGCAGAGGTGACCAATTTAACACAAAGCATGGAATCAAAAAAATAGGGGGTGGTTATAAAACCATGACTGCTACACATGGAATTGTGCCTGTGGAGCACATTCACTACTTCACTTTATGAAAGCTGTGATGATGCAGTGCAATGAGTCACATCATTATTCCACAAAACTCTTTATTCTGTTCCAATTTCTTCTCAGTATCTAAGCAAACTGGATGAGATGCCATCCTACATGGGAGGCAGGGAGAACCTCTGGCGCAAACTGGATCTCAATGGTGAGTCTTGAAAACTCAGCTGGGCCTAATTTCATGGCTCTGCTCGCCGCGAATTCTGCACTTGCATTCACCAATACTCGCTTACCATGCTTACAAGGCAAGCCCAAATGTCTGTGCTTGCTGTGTGTAAGTGAAGAATGCCTAGCGTTGTGGACCACACACGCGTGCAAGCAGTATTTCCTGCTAACCTGTTTCCGTAAGTGCCAAATTTATTATTACAGTAAGGAGAGCCATGAAACTGGGACTTGATCAATGGGAGACTTTCTGGGACGATAGAGGGCAGCAGACTTACCGGGTAAATCCATTGTTCTCAGAATTATGCGCATGTTCAGAACTACGTAAACAATGGAAATTTACCCGGTATGTCTGCTGCCACCTAGCATTGGAAAGTCTCCTATTGTAGACTTTTGTGGGATGGATACAATGTGGCAGCATCCATTTTAGTAAAATGCAATGTTCTCAAAATTTATCACAAACTCAGAAGTATTTAAGAAGTAAACAGGATTTGTCTGCTGCCGAATGCCACTTCGTGTCTCAAATTCTTTCATTGTTTATTTTGACAGTTCCCCAAATCCTCCTGTGATACAAAGTTTACACTTGTTAATTTTAGATGCCTTATTATCTTTGTAAAGCCGTTGGTCCCATGTGTTGTGTAAGGCATGTAAAAGAACCCAGAGCACTTATCGAAAAGAGAAGTGGCTCCGCACCGGTGTTCCTGGCTGTGGCTACTGTATGCGCCGTAGCACCTTGTTAACCCTTTTAAGGTGCTACATAATTGGGTCTCAGAATTCATCACTGCAATAACTTATCTTTCTTAAAGTTTGTATATACTCAGCGCCTTGAGTACCTTGTTTGGTATATACTTGCGCTATATAAGACTTCAATATTATTATTATTATTATTTTCATTTTAAAGTTCTTCCTAGGACAACAATCTTGTATGATGTGATAGACTATTTAAATCGAGGTGGCAATGCTCCTTCCAAGAGACTTCAGGTTGAGCTACCGGTACTCACTGCTCGGCCGGTTACCCAGGAGATGCAACGAGAACATGTCCGAATCATCTCTGAACTAAGGTAAATAAAAAAGGGCAATGGCATCAAGGCATTTTCTCTTTGATGAAGGGCACCTCTGTGAGGAAATTGTACGTTTATATTGGAACATTTTAAGGGCAACAGAGTCCTCCATGAAGAATTAGACCTGATTGGTTTGAACGAGCAATGGGGAGAGAATGATAGTATAAAAACACTGTGAGAAAAGGCTCCCTCTGAAGTAATGCAGTTTTTGAGAAAGAAGTAATTTTCCTCTAAAATATTTAAATTTGATTTCGAGACCTCAGACATGTCAGAACTAGATTTTTAGGTCCCATAGTCAAGCATCCGAAAGCAAACAAATAAGTGTGACAAGGGTGTCTTTTCTTCTTCCATTGTTATCTCACAACTTCAAAGACCATTTCAGTTCAAACTTTCACAGGTTTGTTAATTTGTGCATATGTTGAGATACGCCAAGTGGGAAGACTGGTCTTTGACAATTACCAAAGGTGTCCAGTGTCTTTATCAATCTGTGTCATACCTTAAGATATTTCCTTTCTTCCATAACAGAACACCATTACAGATTACAATCCCCTCTCCTACTTTCAAGCCAACAAGTGCCAGACCCAGTACATCTGGGCAAACCTCAAGACGCTCCAGACAGGCCAAGCAGAGGGCGTCTAGAATGAAAAGAATGTACATGGAAAGCAAGGCACAGGTAAGCATGGTAGTGATTTGTCAACGCACACACGCTTGTAGACGCCTACAACAATGGACATCCTATTGTCCCTCTTTTGTTTATACTCTTACTTTTTGGCAACAGCTCCCATTGGTTTTGTACACGTTTCCCAACTGTGGATCTTTCCTGAACAGTGGACCCTATTGTCCTCTTCTGTTATAGGTCCCCGTTTTGAATGTGTATTGGTACTTTCCCGAGTTCTGTGAAAAAAAAACACAGTCACATTACTCGGGTGGGATTTGAACCCCCGACCTTTGTAATTCTAGAGCAGTGTCATACTGATTAGACCACCGAGATTGCCCAGTAGCTAGAGGCAGTTCAAATCCTATATTTAAAGACACTGGACACTATTGGATATTGACAAAGACCAGTCTTCTTACTTGTTGTATCTCCACATATATGCAATAAAATAATAAACCTGTGAAAATTTGAGCTCACTTGGTCGTTGAAGTTGCGAGATAATAATGAAAGAAAAAACACCCTGGTCACACAAAGTTGTGTGCTTTCAGATGCTAGATTTCGATACTCAAAATCTAATTCTGAGGTCTCAAAATCAAGTTCGTGGAAAATGACTTCTTTCTCAAAAACTATGTTACTTAATAGGGAGCCGTTTCTCACAATGTTTTATACTATCAACAGTTCCCATTACTCGTTACCAAGTAAGGTTTAATGAAAGAATTTTTGTTCAGTAATTACCAATAGTGTCCACTGCCTTTAAAGCCATTGGACCCTTTCAGTACAGAAAAAAGTTCACAGATTTACAAATAACTTACAGGGTTTACAGAAGGTAGTGGTGAAAGCCTTCTCTTGAAATATTATTCCATGAAATGCTTTACTTTTTTTAGAAAACAGTAAAACAATATCAATTCTCGATAGCGAGAATTACGGATTTATTTTAAACACATGTCATGACACGTCGAAACGCGCGGATACAAGGGTGGGTTTTCCCGTTATTTTCTCCTGACTCCGATGACCGATTGAGCCTAAATTTTCACAGGTTTGTTTTTTGATATAGAAGTTGTGATGCACGAAGTGTGGGCCTTGGACAATACTGTTTACCGAAAGGGTCCAATGGCTTTAAATAGCTTCAGTTTACATTGTTATTCTTGTCGTTCATTTATTGCAGTCTCAAGAAGGAAATGTGGCCTACGACCCTGTAGGCACAGTAGCTGCTGCTCAGACGACTCCAGGTTCTGGTCCCTACGAGGAGGATGAGGAGGAGATGGATTATGGGATAGATGGAGACGAAGGGGAAGAATGGGAGAGAGAAGCAGATCAGATGTATGCATGGACACAAGATCTATCATATGAAGATATAGGATTAACAACACCTTGCTAATGCTGGATGGAATGTAAAAACTTGAGGTGTAATACACCGAGATGCAAGATTTGTCTTCTTGGAGACTGGACTTGGGAAGATGTAGATTGAACGGTACAAGGTTTACTAGTTGTGGATGTACATGCACATGTTTGTAAGGTTCGTTTTACAAAGGTATGTAAACATGGCAACAGATTTGAATCTTTGGATTTACACACGCATGGACTTAGACGCGTCATACATATACGTACAAAATTATCGGATTGTTTAGGACAACACCACAAAGATGTTCAACTGCAAACATCTTGTTAAACACTGGACTCTGTGTGCTTGAAGAACCAGGAAGGACCATGGAATTGTCCTACATTGATAGTTGCCACATCCAGGCCTGATACTTCATGGAGGCAACGAAGACGATTGCCTCCGCGTCCCCTGGTCATTGCCTTGGTGCCCTTGAAATGCCCCAATACAAATTTGCAATTTCATTAGAGGGTGCCCTTTACCAAGAAGAACATGCCTTGGTGCCCTTGCCCTTTCAAAAACAAAGCATACAGCCCTGCACATCTTAAACGCTACTGACAACACTGGACTGGCTTTTCAGTTGTACACGAGCATGCACGGTTCATCTACATTGTACATGTAGGACGATAGTAGAATTGCCAAGTATAATGGAAAGACATTCTGATTCTTGGTTGACAACTTGCTAAGAGGAACTGGATTATTACATAATTAGCAAGGCTGCGTTGTATAGACCTATCACGATGTGGCCATCTTGATTATTCTCCATTCCAACTCATTGTTACCTAACTGAGGCTGGACGAAATAATAGTCTGGTGCCACGCGCAATGAATGTTAGCATTCATTACTGTTACTTATAACAGGGAACATGACAGACCAAGATGGTGAAAGCGTGATAAAGGTCTATCTGAAGATAACAGGACCATTATGAAATCCTAGATATTTGTACGGCCAAAAGATTACTTACCAAGAAAGCAGGGGATGATGACACAATTGAAATACCCGGTACAGCAGCGCCATCAAATTGCGCCAAGGCATGAAGGTCGTTCAGTTGTTTAATGTTCTGATTTAAAATACGAACCAGATGTATAGTCAATCTTTTCAAAGACTTCCCAGAGCAATTCCTAGGTCATACTTTATTTGGACGAAATTGAATCGTTGATAATGGCAAAGAATGTACAGATTTTGTTTGCTATGGCAAGTCTTCTGAACAGAATGTGTTACAAATGTAAGACATCCTGGTCAGAAGACTTCCCGTTTTGGAAGTTTGCTCAGCTAGTGAAAGACGAGGTTTTCTTCACTAAGCCCACCATCTTTGGGTGCGTTCGTTTAGCTTCCCTGGGTCATCCCCGGTCTGCCCCAGTGCGTTCGAATAGCTTTTGACGTCATTCCAGGGGCACACCCAGGTCAGCCCCCAGTGCCCTGCTTGTGGAGTGGGTCACTTGAGGGCTGGCCCCAGGTAAGCGCCGTCACCATGCATTTTTGCAGGATTTATTAACTTGGCTTGTAAATGCCCCCCCCCCCCTCCAACACTATTAAAAATTCTTAACAGTGTTTTAACCTTCCAATATCTTTGTCTCACCTTTTATGGCCTAAACAAGTGTTATGTAGACCCATCTCTTAGACCTTTCCCTTAATGGTCCAAGACTTTGTTTTCAGTTCTTTTAATCCTTTTTGGGATTGAGGCTTTTTAAATTGTGTAATATTTTTAGAGGCTTAAGACTAAGTTTTGATTAATAAAAATGTCATAGAATGACAGTATTGTGTACAATGAAATAACAACTCTAAAGTCAATCTCATTTTTCTTGTCTGTTTAATTCACATACATGTAGAACATGGTTGTGTTTGAATCGATTGCAATGGCTTTGGCTAGATCATAGACTTGTGAACAAGTCGTTAATGGTCCCACGCATTGAAATAGTCGAGTTGTGGCAGTGCTCTCTCAAGATCACTGCTCTCGCGGGAACTGCTGGTTGTCTGACTTCTACTCCCCATTAAAGGTTGTCCGACTTCTACTCCCCATTAAATGGGACCATAGTCGTGAGAGCAGTAGTCTCGCGGGGCCAGCAGTCTCGCGAGAATATCGCGGGGAGAGTCAGAACGCTTTTACCGCGACAGACATTTAACGACTTGTCCACATGGCTATGGCTCGATCGCTGAAGTAAAAACTACCATTCTTACACATTGATGCTGCAACCAACACCAACATCCATAGCCGATTATGCTTCGATTCAAACATGGCCCATCTCAATACAAATAATACATGTAACTAAAAGGAACACATTGCCTTGGATTAGTCGGTCTTTGAAAAGTGTTTGAAACCATTATTTGTTATGAAATGCAAATGGTTAGATAGATAATTTAAAAGTAGAATATAATGATCCACACAAACATGCCTCGAAAATGCACGCTTTTTCTTTTACGTACCGAAGAAACATGGTCGGCCATTTTGTGGAGTCAAAATTTTGGCTCCATAAAATGGCCGACCGTGTTAGCTCGCGACGTAAAAGGAAATCTGTGCAACTTCACATGATACTCGTATGGATCATTATAATTCTACTTTTAAAACATCTTTCTAACCATGCATTTCATAACAATTACAAACGCTTTTCAAAGGCCAACTCGTCCGTTCCAACGCAACGTGTTCCTCAAAAACACATTACACTGGCTAGTCTCACAATGCCTCAACATAAGAACACATTACACTGGCTAGTCTCACAATGCCTCAACATTTACATTGACATCGGTGTATATGGATAAACACCAAAATGAATATTATTTATAAATCCCCAATGCAAATTTAACATCTAATACATTTACATAACTTTGACTCCCTCTAGAAAGCATTTTGGTATGCAAATTATAAATCATATAAGCTCAAATCAGTCATGCCTAATGGACCTTAAAAATGCACATGAAGTGGCGACATTGGAGAAGAGTGCCCCTGGCTACAACTCAAAAGACGATTGTTCATACAACCATGTATAATATTTAATTTTAATAGGATAGGTTGCAATACATGACAAGAGCGGCCATCTTAACGGGCAATTTGGAGCCCACAGTTTGGTTATGTGTGAGAACGGCAAGCAGCACGAGCAAATTTCACAAAACTTATATAAAATGCATGATTGGTAAGTAAACGACGTGGCTGTATTACTAATTTGAGCACTTGGCAAAAATGCAATTTGCCTGTAAAGATGGCGTCTTTTATAGCAATGAAGATGGCGTCTACTACAGCAAAGGGAACTAACAATGCGCATTCTGCAGCCACTGCCAGAAACACAGGGACAAACCCTTTCTCTAAGTAGGTGTAACTGGGTTCTTTTATAGAACCCAGTCATGTGCAAATTACACAACACACGGAACATAAGGCTTTACATCACATCCAAAGTACAAAGCAACAATGGTAAGTGTCTTGCTTAATTATAATAAGCACTGAGACCGGGACGCAATGTGAAACACCACAGCTCGAGTTTGGTGCTCTCAGCCACAGCTATGCGCCGTACAAGATGTGCATTTTCGTGGTTTCATCGTTGGTTAATCATTAAGATGGCGGCATGTTGACATCAATACATGGTCCATTGCCAGTTTGCAGCTTTAATTCACACTAGAGACGAAGAGGATTAATCTAAATGCCAGCTTTTATCTAAAAAAAGTCGTTGATACACGTATGAATTTGCTTTGGAAAACTGTTGTGGAAAGCTTGACAAAATAGCACCTGTATTACCAAAACACAGTAAGCCTACTCTACACGTAACACAATGCGCCTGACCTACATGTATATACATGTACAACCTGATAAACACCGAGAGAATTCACTGGCTTTAACCAGTAATCTTCGATACATGGTTAGTCAACTCAGTCTGCATGGTTTAGTCATTGGCTACCATTTCAAAGGCACTGGTCACCTTTGGTATTGTCAAAGACTAGTATTCTCACTTGGTATACCTCAACATTTAATGCATTAAAACAACAAATCTGTGAAAATTGAGACTCAATCTGTCATCAAAGTTGCAAGAGAATGATGACAGAAAAAAACACTCTTATTGCACAAATTTGAGTGCTTTTAGATGCAAGGCTTCAGGCCTGGAGACCATATATTTCAGTGAGAAATTACCTCTTTTTCAAAAAACAGATACTTCAGAGGGAGTTGCTTTCACAATGTTTTATACAAACGGCAGCTCTCACTTGCTCGTTACCAAGTAAGTATTTATGTTTGAATAGTTATTTTGAGTACTTACATGTACCAATAGTGTTCAGTGCCTTCAAAGTCCATAGTGAACAGACATCCAGCTAAATACCAAGGTCTCCATAAAGTTCAAGGCATCCACTTAAAGAGGTTGTCTAGCATGGACACACGGAGAAAACTGCTTTTGTTGTCTGTGAAATTCATTGAACCTGTTTGCACACCAAAAACTTCTCTAAAAAATGCAACATCTTTGTTGTTTATCATCACTACATGTAACAAATAGGAAATGCAGAAATGCATATTTGCCAAGTGTAGTGCATGAATTCAAGTATAGAACCTTCCAACTAATACTGGTAGGAGAATGACCAATAAAAGAGTATGGCAATGTTCAGCTATTCAGCCTGTAGCGTTATTTCATTATCTTATTTGTAATAAGCGAGAGCTCTTACCTATAGCCAGCCACATTTCAGACAACTATATGTTAGTAAACTCTAAATGTGTTGGCCTATACTTACTGAACACTGTTAGGTAACAATAAAACAAACATTTTTGGTCTCAGTTTTAGCATGTAAAAACGTATTAACCAGTTATGCTATGATTATGGTATATTACAATTTACTATACATCATACATATTCATGGCCGAGAGGAGCTAATATTGACTAGTCACCCTCAACCCATGTTATATTTGTATATTAACTGGTTAATGGGATTTTACAGGCTAAAATAATTTTCATCTTTACTGAGATGAAAATGATTTTGTGACTTATTTTACTCATTTCTCAAAACTACAGAATCTCAGTTAGTAATATTTGAAAGGAAGCCTTCCGCTATCATTACCTTCAAACCTTGTCAGTTTAATATAAATCTGTGAACGTTTTGAAAAAGTACCCAAATCCTTTAAAAACAGCAACTTTCTTTCCAGGACCCAAAACATATCCTCATAAGTCGGCTTAGGATGGGCAAATTTTGATGATCAAAACATCCAAATACTTGCAAGGAAGATCTCTATTGATGAAGATTTGCAAAAGGGACCCAGCTCACAAATCACACTGTGTGTGCGATGTGTTTGTTATTTGAGATTTTAGCACTCCAATTCTTGTTGAAAGTATTCACACTGGGTGACAAGCCATAGCATAGTCTTGTCCATAAGATCTTTACGCAAGCACCGGCCCGCTACTATGAATTCACGAACTGCATGATACAATGTACTGTACTGCACGATACATAACAGTACTTGATACCGTGGGGTCGAAGCAGGGTTTTTCAAGGTTGTTGTACTGTACCTCATACAACGAGGCTGCTGATCCGGCCGCGTTGCAACGCCGTTGATACCTCGAAAAAGCCATGCTTCAACTCCACGGTATCAAGTACTGTTATGTAGGCCCTACGGTGCGGTATAGTATCTATGCACTTCATGAATTCAGAGCGGGCTGGTGCTTGCGTAAAGAGCCTGATACAAGGCTAGCCGTAGCAAGGATCAAATTGGACATAAAGGGATTTTCTCACAAAATCTGCACTAAAACACATTTCAAATGGAAAATTTGAGTTGCGTTTTGATTTGCTTCAGATAAATATAATAAACCAAGCGATTTCAAATCATTTTACCGGTACTTGATTCCTCCATACATGTACCCAGTACATTGTTTAACTAGGAAGCACTGAAAACAAGATGCGTTTAACTGCCCTTCAATGAATCAAGTTTTCAAACTTGTCATGATTTTGAATACTAAAGTTTTTCAAACATCGATTTTGAATACTGAATGTCACAGGTTTGAGTCACATAGGGTCACGGTCACCTGTGCTGATTTTGCCTCACAGTAAAGACGATGTGACCTATGACATCATGTGTTTACAAAATACATGTAGCCACCAAGCCTTGCCTTCCTGCAGGTACGATTTGTACACAGCTCAATGGAAGAAAATATTAAATTATATTTTTTCATGGAGACTGCATTGTCCAACTTTTATGAACTTTGGATATGATGAAAGGGGGTACTTCGCAAAACTTGTCCAGCTTTTACTTCCTATCTCTTGCATTTATGTGGAAATTATGACAGAAAATGTAAACTTTCCCGACATGGCCAGTGCATTATCTTGCTTGCCAGACTAGCTTAAGAATTCACAAGGTCACACTTATTGTAAACAAAGTTCACATGGTCTATTCACAAGCACCTTCATAACTACAGTACTAAAAATTTATTTCTTGTCAACACCATGTCCTAAGACTCATGAATACATTTCTGATTAGAATACATTGAATGCTTACTAAACCACTGGAAAAACTACTTTAGGTATCTTAATCTTAGTCTTAAAAGCACAGTAGTTTCTCTGGTGATCTTTGAGATGTCCAGTCTGCCTGAACCGCTTGCCACACTCACAGGTAAACGGTCTCTCCCCAGTATGCAACCTGACATGGTCTTTCAGGTTAGAGCTCTGTTTAAATCCCTTGGCGCAGTACTCACACTTGAATGGAGTTTCCCCAGAGTGAGCCCTCCGATGTACAGTCAGATGGCTGTTCTGCAGAAAGCGCTGACCACAGGTCTCGCAAACAAACCCTTGTCCAGAATGTACTCGCCTGTGAACCAAGAGGGCGCTGCCGTTGTTGTACGCCTTGTCGCACGACTCACACTTGAACGTTTTCTTCTTGCCGTGCATCTTCTTGTGGCTTGTGAGGGCAGCAGACCCAGTGAATGTTTTGCCACACAAACCGCAGGCATGGGAGATGCGCGGTACCTTTTTGCGTGCTTTAGCGAAGGTAGCGCACAACCCTAGCTCATGATGTTCCTCCATCTTGTCCACCTCAACACTTTTCCCACATTGAGGGCATTCAAGTTTTGGGATGTGGCTCCTCGCATGTCTTTTCAAATGGTTGCTGCATAGGAAAGTCCTGTCGCATGATTTGCATGGGTACGGTCGCTCACCTGTGTGTAAACGCTTGTGCACATTCAGAGAGCTTGACGTCTGGAAGGCCTTTCCACAGAACGGACACTCGAAGGGTCTTTCCCCAGTATGGATCCTATCATGTTGCTTCAGATTGCTCTTGGTCGACAGACATTTACCACAAACTTTGCACATGAATTTCTGTGAAATGTTTGCCTGTCCATTATCTTCGTCTCTTTTTTCCAATGATCTTGGAAAAATGTCTTCAAGTTCTTCTTCACTTGCAACGAATTCCTCTTTGATCACGAGACCGTCCATGTTTACGTTTCTTTAAATTGAACCAGATGATTCTTTGATGAACAAAAACCAATCTTTCATGCACGATTGTCAGTTTATCAAAGCTACACACTTACATGAAATACAGCTTCACTCGATGTCCACGTCAGTCTTTAACCACAACAACTTCCTGTGTATTCAAAAAGAAGAAAAATCCACTCTAAAGCCATTATACACTCTCGGTACAGAAAAAAAAAAAAAAGTTCACAGATTTACAAATAATTTACAGGGTTTACAGAAGGTTAAATGGTGAAAGACCTCTCTTGAAATATTGTTCCATAAAATGCTTTACTTTTTGAGAAAACATTAAAACGATATCAATTCTCGATAGCGAGAATTACGGATTTATTTTAAACACATGTCGTTACACGGCGAAATGCGCGGAAACAAGAGTGGGTTTTCCCGTTATTTTCTCCCGACTTCGATGACCGATTGAGCCTAAATTCTCACAGGTTTGTTATTTTATATATAAGTTGTGATACACGAAGTGTGGGACTTGGACAATACTGTTTACCAAAAGTGTATAATGGCATTAAAGGCAGTGGACAATATTGGTAGTTACTCAAAATATTTTTTAGCATAAAAACTTAATTGGTAACAAGCAATGGAGAAGTAATTTTCCAAGAATTTGATTTTGAGACCTCAGATTTAGATTTTGAGGTCTTGAAATCAAGCATTGGAAAGCACACAACTTCGTGTGACAAGGGTGTTGTTTCTTTTATTATTATCTCGCAACTTAGACAACCAATTGAGCTCAAATTTTCACAGGTTTGTTATTTTATGCATATGTTTCGATGTGGGAAGACTGGTCTTTGACAATTACCAATAGTGTCCACTGTCTTTAAAGGGAAGGTACACTATTGGCAATTGTCAAAGACCAGTGTTCTCACTTGGTGTATCTCAACATATGCATAAAATAACAAACCTGTGAAAATTTTAGCTTATTTGGTCATCGGAGTTGGGAGAAAATGATGAAAGAAAAACAACCTTGTTGTACGAATTTGTGTGCTTTCAGATAGGAATAAAAGACTTCTAGCTAGAAGTCTTTCATTATTTAAGTGAGAAATTACCTCTATTTCAAAATCTATGCTACTTCAGAAGGAGCTGTTTCTCACAATGTTTTATACTATCAACAGCTCTCAAATGCTCGTTACCAAGTCAGTTTTTAAGTTGATATTTGTTTTGAGTAATTACCAAACGTGTACCTTCCCTTTAAGTGCTGGTTTTAATTATGTACAATGTACATAAAATTCCCCTGAGGAAACAACTTAGCTATGCTTACGTACTTTGTTCAAGTGTGTCCGCCCATGACGTAACAGCTTGCTCTTCTTATAAAATGTCTTTCCGCACGTCTCACAAGGATGAACTTTGGAGACAATATGTGCGTGATCGTTCTGCATATGCTCCTTTAGGCTTCCCTTCCACTGGTAGCTTTTACCGCAGACAGGACACATGAATATCTCATCCCGTGTATGAACTCGCTCATGCCGTTTTAGACTTCCTCGTGTTAAGAAGTCTCTGTCACACAGACCACAGACAAACCTTTTCACACCTGTGTGAAACTGCTGGTGAGCAGTCAGACTGATACTGTGCCGAAATTCCTTCCCACAAACTTTGCACTTGTATGCAGCCTCTTTAATGTGGGTTTTCTCATGAGCAACAAGTGTGCTCTTGCGGTGGAAGGCTTTGCTACAAACACAGCACAGGAATGGTTTTTCACCAGTGTGTGTTTTTTCGTGGCGTCTAAGATCGCCCTTGCCCGCGAATCTACGACTGCAAAGTTTACAAGGGAAGGGACGGTCTCCGGTGTGACTGCGCTTATGTTCCACTAGGCTGTCTTTTTGACGGTAGGACTTATCACACTGATCACAAGAAAACGGTTTGTAATCAGAGTGAGTTTTCAAGTGTCTCGTGAGATTGGAACTCTGATTAAAAATTGCCTTGCAGAATTTACAGATGAAACTTCCCTGGTCTGTGTGGATTTTCATATGTCGTTTGAAGCTGCATCTGTGCTTGAAGACTCGACAGCAGAAGTCACAGAACTGACCCTCACAGGTATGTTCACTCGCAACTCCCTTGATCTTACTCGCTATGGCTTGAATATGGTCATTACTTACGTCAGGTGCTTCTTCATCACAAACTGGTACCTCATCATTTACATTTTCATTAAGTGTAAGTATTTTCCGGGTGAAACGATCACACTCTTTTGGCTTTTGTACAAGTCGATCTTTCAAACTGATTTGTTTGCCACACGTGTTACATGCTTTCTCTCTGCTATGAGGAGTTTTTGCAACACCTTGACGAGTGTCTTTTGTAGCAGAAACAAAATGCTTCTCCTCTTTGGGTTTATGTAAAAGTTCACTGACTGCAACCACTGGTGAGTTGTTTAGCTTCTCACTATCTCCATTCTCATAAATGACATCACCTTGGCTGTTAGCTTTTGACTGTTCCTCCTCTACATCATTTCTGCTCATATTGTTGTTTCTTCAATAGACTCACTGTGAATAGACACAAATTGGTCATTAAATATTAATTTTAAAGGTATTGATAATGATGGCCAATGGATAATGGCCGATTCTCCCGATTCCCAAACGAGGGCATTGGCCATTTTGTGCCTGCTGATGCACAGTTTCTATTCTATTCAGTTGCTTGATTTCAAATATTTTAGTGGAAAATTACTTCTTTCTCGAAAACTTTGTTACTTCAGAGGGAGCCATTTCTCACAATGATTTATCAACCTCTCCCCATTACTCATTACCAAGTAAGTTTTTATGCTACCAATTATTTTGAGTAATAACCAATAGTGTCGAGTGCCTTTAATAAGGGAATTAATGTGTAGTGACTCGTTCTTTCATGGCCGTTTAGAACTGGCAGGGTCGTTCCCATGTGATAAAGGCCCGAGCCGAAGGCTCTGCTGTTTACTGAATGGTCTGTATTTTCGTCACGCTTAATCATGCTGAGAATAAAGTTTCCTGTTGTAGGTTATGCTCAAACATTTATAAAATGATTAATTTTGGACGTAAATCACTCATGCATTATTATGCCAGCAATTAAAAGAAACATCATCCAACCTCTATATTTCAAAACAAAACTATTATCTGCTAGATTGAGTTTCATTCTCCTTTAGTCACTAGTAGATCACGTCATGTGGTTGCTATTTGGGATTCTATGGTGTGCCAATATGGGGAAAAATTAAAATACTTTAAATGAAAATGAAAAGAAAAGTTTTTTTATCAACGGCGACTGTAATAAATTCTGATAAATGTAAAAAATAATACGTCTACATGTACATTAGAGAAAAAATTTAACAGATTGGTTTCTTACTCCTGAAACCAAACATTGCTGGTCTGTTTTTACGTGTTTGTGCTTCAGAGGGGTTGGGTGTTTTACTGTCATGCCTTGTGATATCTCTGGATTCTAATCAAGTAGCCATATGTCTTGGGACAAAAATGTAATTAAATTTGTTTAAAGTTACCTGGAAATATATTTTTTTTCTTCAAACAAAATCATTTTTTAGTAATTATTTTTAACGATTTATATGTAAAAAAAAAATAATAAAAGTTGTGTGGGGGGTGACTCCGCCTACCCCTTTTGTGACATCAATCTAGGCAGACTTTGCCTCGATCGAACATCAAACACACACGTACGTGCAACTACATTAAAGTCCTAGTCATGAGTTTGTACGTTTCGAAAACAGTTTTTTTCTTGCATTTTTCCGGCAATGTCGACCAGGTGTATTGCTGCTGGATGCAGCAAAACAACTAAAGATGGGGTCAGTTTGCAAGTCTTTTCCAGCGCTGTGCAGCGAACACTTTAAGCCGTTGTGCTTTGAGAGTCCGGAAAACACTATCACAGTTTGACAAGAAGAGAAAAGTTCTTTTCTAAAACATGACGCCATCCCAACAATTTTTCCAGCTAGTGGGATGGGGAAGTCAAAGAAGGTACCTGAAAGACGTGACGAACCTAAAAGAGCATTTGCCTATTGTGAAACAAAATTGTTTCAACTTTGAGGGCATGTTTTTAGCTTGCGCCAAGCGTTACTATCTTGTGTTGGCACTGCATGCGATTCATCGCGCCTCGATTGACGTCACAAACAGCGCCCTCTCCGGTCAAGCTTATTTTCAAATTTGTAAATAACATGGAAACTAATTTTTTGAAACCTTAGTTAATTGTCTATCCATGTTCCACTCATCAAAACACATTAGTGACAAAGCTTTATTTTGACAAATACCACTTCCAGGTGACTTTAACAGTAATTGAATGAGATTTTTTATTTATTTTGCACGTGATACTAGCTTCCGAGTATTCAATAGTTGCGATAACGTAACCCTCCTCCCGACAGCCGAGGGAGGAGGGTTACGTTATCGCAACTAAAAAAGACTTATGTCATGGTTTTTTAATTCTAGCGAATACTTATACTTTACTTACACAGTTCTATCTATCAGTCTATGCCTCTTTTGTGGAATTAAACGTATTTTGGTTGAGTTGATGGCGCTTTGACGGCACAAGTGAGGTTGACGGCGAGTCGGCGGCAAGTATGTAGGACCCCTCTTGACAAACACCGATTGTCGGCGTCAAGTCACTCACTTTCACTTCAGTCGTTTTTCATTTCCATCAATCATTGCATTCCATTCATTCAACTTTTTTCAACTATCCCATCCATGCCAAGTAAATTCGTTAATTTACACCGAAAACTTGTCTATCGTGTTTTATAGAATACATATGACAACCTTACCTTATCCTGTAGTGGCCTCATACCACACAACCATGTTATTTAATTGCATTTTCATTGTTTTAAAAATGTCCCAGTGTGCACAGTTAACACAACAAATTAATAAGTACGCTCCCGATCATCAATCTGTTTTTTTTCGTGAGATAGTAGGGCGCCACCAATCGATCGTAGGTCGCGTAGTTTTGGAGGAGATACCAATCACATCTTCGTTGGGAGTATCAATCAAAACGCACAGGCCACAATTAAAATAAGTTTATTCACGGGATAAAAAAATGGCAGGACACGGCCAATTATTTAGGTGACTTTTCCGTAGAAGGCGATCCAAATCCGACCCCACGTGCTCACTGAGGGGAGCCCCTGACAAGAGCTAATCGAACGATCAGTTCTACTTCTCCTCACGGAGGTCCATCCAAGCAGGGTACTTGGGTCTGACCCGGGTGAGCTCCTGGAATTACGTCAAAGCTATTCGAACGTACCGTTGGGTGGCAGATCGGGGTCGACCCAGGGCCGCCGGAAGCTAATCGAAATCACCCAACGTGTCACGTATCACTGATCAGGATCGGGTCACCGGAAGACGGCGATGAGAAGGTTGCTAGATCCTGTGTTTTGTTCGAGTTTGTTCGTTGTCACCGTCTTCCCCTGATTGCTCTCACAAAATACGCACACGTCTACCTCCATGCACACAGTGACCACTCAGATAATGACTAAACGTCAGTTATTAAAGGAAACGTTGCCTTGGATCGGTCGAGTTGGTCTTTGAAAAGCGTTTGTAACCGTTTGTTATAAAATGCATATGATTGGAAAGATGTTTTAAAAGTAGAATATAATAATCCACACAAGTATTACTCGAAATTGCGTGGTTTTCCTTCTACTCGTCGGCTAACACGGTCGGCCATTTATGGGAGTCAAATTATTTTTTGACTCCCATAAATGGCCGACCGTGTTAGTTTGCAAAGTAAAAGGAAAACCACGCAATTTCGAGGCAAATTTGTGTGGATCATTGTATTCTACTTTTAAATCATCTTTATAACCATATGCATTTTGTTACAAACGGTTACAAACGCTTTTCAAAGACCAACTCGACCGATCCAAGGCAACGTGTTCCTTTAAGGATGACTGTCCATAATAATGGGTGCATTCGATTAGCTTCTGGGTTGAACCCGCGGTGGTCACTCAGGTGAGCCCCTCACTTGTACGATCACACTTGCCCGCTCATGGTACGGCATGCACCTCGGGTCGACACAAGTGACCCACTCCACAAGCAGGGCACCGGGGGCTGACCCGGTGTGGCGGTTTCAGTCTTCCGCCGTGTTCAGTTTTCCGGGTGACGTAGTCGGACATATCAGCACGTTGTTCGAACGGTTTTAGCTTTCCGGCGTGTTCAGTTTTCCGGGAGACCTGTCAGATACCGCCGCGAGTACTGTAGTTCTCTCAGCAGTGACCCCAAATTAATTATATTACGATTCTTTTCTGTGTAGTCACATAATCTCTTGCCCCATCTTTACATGTATTCATGGGTACAACTTTAGGCAGGTCACACTCTGCTTGCATAAAAAACAACTCATACGATCCACGCGTTTGCCGCTAGTTGTACTCGACTCGTGGACGCCGCCATGACAGCTACCGGAGGGTAACGGATGACTCAATACGGCACTAAAAATGGACTACTTTCGCTTGCTGTGCGCAGGCATCGCATGACGTAATGCGACCGTATTTGGTCATTCGGAAAACTGAACCCAGCGGAATGTTGAAACCGCCACACCGGTGAGCCCCCACGTCAAAGCTATTCGAATGCACCGGGGCAGACCGGGGTCGACCTCGACCAAGGGAAGCTAAACGAAAGCACCCAATGGGTGCGTTCGTTTAGCTTCCCTTTGTCGACCCCGTAGTGCTCACTCGGGTGAGCCCCTGACAAGAGCTATAATCGAACGATCACACTCGCCCTCTCCTGTGACGGCATGCACCTCAGGTCACCCCCAAGTGACCCACTCCACAAGCAGGGCACTGGGGGCTGACCCGGGTGAGCCCCGTTAAAGCTATTCGAACGAACCGGGGCAGACCAAGGTCAACCTAGGGAAGCTAAACGAACGCACCCAATGTACATTGTCAAAAGAGAGAGAGAGAGAGAGAAAATAACAGATTCTAACTAACCGGGAAATCTCGGTGGTCTTTGCATGCTTTTGAATTGCAGATGTATTGGGTTCGAATCCTACTCGAGTAGTAGGCCTATGATTGGGAATTTTGCAAATACCACACCGGGAAGTTTGAAGTAGGGGCCTTCTGAGTACAGTCGTTACCACTCGGTGTGAATGGTAAACCAAATAATATTCAGCTGATTATTGTCAGAAAGTTGTTTCGGAATTCAATGTATGAAATTATTGTCAACGTCAACTAGGTCTTTCTGCACGTTCACTCGCTTCCCAGGTTCGTAAACCTGGGTGTAATCCCTGGATAATACCTTGTTGACGTTATCAAGCCACCATTTTAGAGCATAAATTACTGATCAAGAAACAATGGCGCAAAAGAACATCTTCCTTTTATTAGTAATGTTACGTCTGACCCGAACCAAACAAAGATAAGTGACAAACATACTTATCTCTCTTTGTAAAAGAGTGAAAAAGCACTCTTTGAAGAGCCATATGAGGGACAACTCTTTTTCGAGTGGTCTTCCACTCTTTAAGATTGAAGTTTGCATCTTTTAAGAGTGACTTTTCACCTGTCCTGAAGTTAAACCCCTCCTAAAGAGTGAACATCACTCTTTTTAAAGAGCTATTCGAGGGACAACTCGAAATGTTAAGAGTAGTGTTTTTCACTCTTTTACATTTAGAGAGAGAGAGGAAAGCCACTGTTGGCCATGGCTATAGATTATGTCTCAGTTATGCACCGACACGTTTAATCAGGAGGTCACAAGTTCGAGTTCCGCTATGGTCAAGTTCTTTGTTCAACCCCCAAATAATAAAACAAACTTGATATTTTGTCAAATTGTTTCGCTGTTTTATGTGTTTATTATCATATAACAATAAAAGTAATAGTTCGGACAAACAATACTTAGCAAATTAATAAGTAATCATCATTGATTAGACATGTGTGTTTCCGGGTCTTCTTATTTGTGTTTATATCCCGACAAAAAAAACACCTTAGTAAAATAATCATCATATAATTTGGTTTGCGGTAACACCATCTGTGCATCTACTTGCCAGGTAGAGTTTGTTTGGTTTAGAGAACTGTCTTGCTTTATTCTACTACCGCGGAGTAGATTGTTCGGGTTTGTCCGAGAGACTTCTCAGTTTTACTCCGCGGTAGTATGATAAAGCATAGAGCAAGGACCAAGCAAGACAGTTCTCTAAGAACAACTCTACCTGGCAAGTAGATACACACATGGTGTTACCGCAAACCAAATATATTTTGATACCTCACCATGCAATGCCTCAAATCCTATATAAATAATCATCATTAACTATAATGTTGTTTAATGTTTAGGCTACAACAAGCTATTCCTTTTTACTAATTTTTTTTGTATCCTGACAAAAGATTAGCGGTCCAGTAATAATTTCTTCTTGTACAGATTTAAGTAGGCTAGGCATACCCATCTTATATAAAGAACTCCTGCAATTCCAAGCACAGACAAATGCCGAAAAATGACGAGGCCGACGAAGCAGGAGCCTAAATGGTAATGACACAATTTACTGCCTGCTTTAACGGCAAGGAATGAAGTGTGCGAACCTCGGCGTCTGGGTGCACGACCTTCTCATGTTTCTTTAATGCACGCTGACTTTGCAAGCGCTTATTGCACGTCAAACATTTATAAGGAACTGCAAACATGCGTCTTGGGTTGTTACTTACACGAACACCGGAGCTTACGTTGCTTTGTGTGCTACTTTGTGCTTTGGCTGCAGATGTGGACTGCCCAAGTGTCTGATAAATTGATGTTAACTGTTTCAGTGTTCTTTCTACATCATGAGTTGATGGGTTGAACAATGGTTGATCAACTTCTATCAACTGTTCTTTTTGTCCATCGCCTAACTCCCAAATGTTTCTATCGTGTATCCTTTGATGCCGTTCTAAGTTACTCTTGTGACTGCTTGCATACGAGCATACTTTGCAAGTAAAGGCTTTAACGCCACTGTGAACACTCATGTGACGTTTGAGCAAAGCTTTCCTACAGAAGACGCGCCTGCATGTCGTACATGAGTATCCCTGCTTGTGTTGATGACGAACATGATGTCTCAGTTCAGACTTACTCTTGAAAATCTCACCGCAGCATTCAATGTGTTTATTAGGACTGTGCATTGCCTTATAATGGCGTACTAGGTTCGAACGTCTTTTGCTCGTGTAGGAGCACTCCTGGCATACCAACACCGGCATTTCAGTTTCAATGTTGCATGGTCGAAACACTTTGGAAAATTGACTGCCCGACGCTTGGTGAATCTGTTCTTCCATCAGCATCTGAGGATCCATACCTTTGTTACACAGTGAGTTGAAAGGTAACCAACTACACACCTGGCGACGATCTGGAGACCCACATATCAAGGAGGCACCTGAAGAAAGAATACCAATAATAGCATCATGATGTCAACGTTTTCAACTGTTGTTATGGGGGAACTTCTGGTCAATTAAAACTGTAGGCTGCATTTGCATGAAGCTATTCTTCAGCGCCGTTTGCTAATAATTGTAAGATAATCTGACGTGGATTAAAGAACATTTTAATTTGTTTTGCAGTGTGAAACAATGACTCTTAGAAAAGCGAACTGAAGACAAGGAATGACTTTTCAGGTTAAAGGCAGTGGACACTATTGGTAATTGTCAAAGACTAGTCTTCACAGTTGGTGTATCTCAACATATGCATAAAATAACAAACCTGTGAAAATTTGAGCTCAATCGGTCATCGAACTTGCGAGATAATAATGAAAGAAAAAACACCCTTATAACACGAAGTTGTGTGTGTTTAGATGGTTGATTTCGAGACCTCAAGTTCTAAATCTGAGGTCTCGAAATCAAATTTGTGGAAAATTACTTCTTTCTCGAAAACTATGGCACTTCAGAGGGAGCCGTTTCTCACAATGTTTTATACTATCAACCTCTCCCCATCACTCGCCACTAAGAAAGGTTTTATTCTAATAGTTATTTTGAGTTATTACCAATAGTGTCCACTGCCTTTAAGATGCGGGATAGGAAAACCACAAAGATTTTTTTTCCAGGGAAAACCTAGTCTGAAAACCCGATCAATGTAGTGCCATGCCCCGGTGTGATTCTAACGGGGTCATATAGGCGAGCAAGGTTACCACTACACTAACCCAAAATGGTTTATAATCGACGGGAACTTAAAGGTGAATTAACAAAAGGAAGACAAAAAAGCAATTTCATGTGAATTCGTGGCGAAGGATGAGCAATAGTAATACACTGCTTGGAAGGTTTTTTTTGTGTGAACATTTCGCCTGAAACATCGAGTTATGAACCTGCCTCTGTTCGGCATTTGCTACGATCGATAAACGCTCGGCTTAAAACAAAACTAATTTTGTTAAATAATATTCCCACCGCAATTGTTTTAAAAAATAAATAAAGATATGCTGATATGCTATAACAAGTTGCTGCTATGCCAACAAATTGATTAGTCCTCACTGTGTACTAAGATGTTGATGAACTTACCCTGTGCAGTTATTGGTGATAGTACGTCCATTGTGGTATCACTCAATGACTTGAAACTACTCTAACTCACTTATTTTTTTGAAGATGACCACGATCATTCAAGAGTGTGTCTTAGTATGTAGGCAGGGGCTAGCAGTTGTACCTCATGTCGACTATTAGGGGGGTATACTGACCATGGCGAGGAAGCTTACTGAGTCCCACCCTGCCGGCCTAACTCAATGGACCATTAGTTCTTGGTAGCCTATGGGTAAACACCCCTTTATTATTAGAATAAAAGAATTTGAAAAAAATGTCAACCTTTGAGCAAAAATGGCCATCGGTATTCAATGGCCGCCACGCTTGGTTGTCTATTATTGTCGTTTATCGGGATGAGAAGGGTGGATAAATTGGAAATATCTTTGATATGCTGATCAAGGACAATGGAATCGGCATTAGTTTGAGAAATGAAAACTTTGTAATTGAGTAAATGGTTCATTGCTACTGATCTGACCCCTCTCTTTTCAACCTTCAAACGAGTTTGTCCCCCCCCCCCCAAAAAAAAGGGGAGGTCAATTATTCTGCATTATATCGATATGTGTCAATTGAATGCATTTATTTATTTATTTATTTAAAGTGTTTTTATTATTTTTGCTGATATTTGGAAACGAAAAGACTCATTGCTACCATGGATTAATGGAACACATTGCCTGGGATCGGTCGAGTTGGTCTTTGAAAAGCGTTTGTAACCGTTTGTTATAAAATGCATATGATTAGAAAGATATTTTAAAAGTAGAATATAATGATCCACACAAGTATCACTCGAAATTGCGTGGTTTTCCTTTTACCTCGTCGCCTAACACGTTCGGCCATTTATGGGAGTCACTGTTCCATTGTGACAGATTTGCCCAATAAAACTTGTGTCTTAGGTCTGGTGATGATATGGATGAAACGCCGTCTGAGCATTATATATAATGCAGAAACAATATGGATATAACGAAGCTATAACTGAGTTGCTTTTTAGGTACAATAACCATGATAGCAGCAGAATAGGTGCACCATAGCTTGAAATAGGCATTAAATTCTAACATCTGAGAGGAGGGAACATCACCCCTCAGATTCACTAGATTGCACCAGAGAGCATCTACGGGCTAAAAGAATTTCCGGGCCCTAAAGCGGGCCCCGGAACTCCACGCCGTAAATGTTATGTGTCCCCCCCCCCCCCCCCCCCCCGTTTCAAGACGGATTGACGCCCCTGTATCCTTCGCGTCTGAAATTGACAGTATAGTGGATTATGTCAATATGATGAAGCAGTCAAAGTGCAATTTGGCGAGAGAAGCAGTCTGGTTCGATGCCCGAGGAACGAAGTTTCTTTGGAGTGATTTTTATTGCCGTGCTTTCCCATGTAGTCCCGTGTGTTATGTGCCGAAATCACAACTTATTACCGGCTGTGATTCGAACCCTATACACGACTTTGCCATTCTAAAGAATACAATGGCCACCGAGATTTGCCGGTGGCAGTTCGAATCTGGGGCGGTTTTTCCCTCTTTTCCCCCTTTTTTTTTGGGGGGGGGATGTACATGTCTAATGGACAGTGACTCTTGACGTTCAGTCATTATCTGAGTGGTCACTGTGTGTGTAATACGTGAGAGCAATCAGGGGAGACGGTGACAACATAATAAAACCTTGAACAAAACACGGAATCCAACGAACTTCTCATCCGTCGCAGCTTCCCGGTGACCCGACCCTGATCAGTGATACGTGACACACTAAAGCTCGGGGGTTGGGTGCATATGGCCCCACCTTTTCATTATAGGAAACACGCACCGTCTAAGAACAGTGAAAAAGATAGCCCTGTGTCTAATTGATAAATAAACAAGAGAAGTGGTTGACTTGTCTCATTTTGAACCAGAACACTGGAACATCATTATGTATTCGTTTGGTTTAAACGAATTGATATTATTGAAACAGTCTGGTTAGTATAGGAGCCTTCATCTATAACTAATTGTAGTATGATAACTTCTCAGTTTTTCTTTGTGTTTAATGTAAGCTATAGGCTTATTTTTTTATATTTATGGACGATGATGTAAGATATCAAAGTGGGAATTCTGTCCTATGGGAGTAACTTCCCCAATATTATATATTTAAAATCTATAATAGATTGCATCCAAATGAATAGGGGCCTGGTCTATATGTTATGCTACGTGTCTATTACGTCGGAGGGTGCTCGCCATTCATCCTGTACCGAATGTGTACGTTTGAAAAATTTGCTGACGAACTCAGGGAGCATAATAATTGTCATACCTGTACATAGTAGCCCTCAAAAAGGACCCGATATCTTCTGGCACTTCAAAGATAAAACCTAGAGGCATGCCTGGACACATTGCATAGTATACTTTTCTGATCTAGCCATTTTGGTGTTGTGTCATATTATGCTTTTCTTGTAAGATTCTGTGACCTCAGAATGGTTGTGTAAATGTTGTTATTTGACACAGAGCATGTCTGTACCTCACTGAGAAAGCTCCAATCCTAACCAGTGAGCTTTGGATGGATATCATAAAGCTTTAAGGGCCATTCATAAATTGTACTGGGATATTCTTTTATCTCTGGTTAGGTTCATCTTGGGGAAAGTTTGCATGATCTAGGGGGAGGTGACGAATCAGTGAGGTTCTGTGTTTCTACCCGCCGGAAGAGTCCTCGTCGTCAGTATACGCATAATTTCATAGAGCTCCTTTTTGCTTAGCAGAATTGTTACAGTAATAACAATATTTTTCCGGCTTAGAGCAGCTCTAAGTAATTGGTAGTCAGTAATCCACTAATAGGTTTCCAATGTCACTCACCGCCATTATATTCTAAAAACTCTCCCTATTTTTAATAAGAATTTTTTTGGAGGGGATACTCATATGACTGATGACCCTGGAATTACGCGCAACCAGTTGGGCCATGAGGGGAGCACTGACGCCTTGATGTCCGCAACAACCACTCCAGGAGACCCAGAAGGTGACTTACAAACTACAGCTTTAGCTTTGCAGTAATAATGGTGCTGAGTCAAAAACTATTTTGTTATTTACAGTTCACAATGTCTATCTTAATCCAACGTCTGATTTACTGGTGGTAGGACTGCAAAAAGCAAATGAGAACTTTGGGCAAAGAGCCACCTTGAAAAAGTTGTGTGCCACTCTGGTTTTACCCAAGTGCATAATATAATGGCTTGCTATACGACTTCGGATTTTGGCGTCCCACTCATTATGACCGCCGACCGGTTGACTTTAGTCACTGAGCCTCGTTCTCGTGCGAGAGGTCCCTGAGCACTCGCGCCAACTAGCAAACTTGCCAGAACCTTCATAATTATCGTATACTGCATGAAAACACCCGGAGTGGCTTTTTAAACCGACAGTCAGAAATGTACGGTAGCTATTGTTATTGCACTAATAAAAGGACTCTCACGGGATTGGGACTTGAGTCAAGTCTACCGACTGACGTGACCGCCGAGCGGAAAAACTTGGGCTGTCCGAGGGAGGGCGCCCTTAAACACATAGCCACATGAAAAAGTGAACCACACAAAGTTGGTTCAGGATGTGACAAAATGGCAGGAAAACAAGGCCAAGGAAGGGGTTTGCTGGTGGTGAGTAATTTGATTTAAACTATTTTAACATTTCGCATTAATGAATTAAAATAACACCGTTAGCAATTTTCAACTCTCACCCGATCCTGGTCAAGTCAACCATCAACACAGTTACAAGAACGGGTCGGGGCGGTATTTTTTTTTAATAAACTATAAAGGAAGTTGCCAAAGAAAACGCATCAGGTGTGTGTTGGTTGTTATCATCATAAACACATGTAATTGTATCCTCCACTGTCCTGTTTTTTTCAAGGCATTATGGCTTTTTCTTTGAATTGGAAAAATAATAATGGAACGCCATACTCCTAGCACTATGCGGTTTCGTTTTGCTATCGTCTCCCGTAACCTCGCGACAATAACGTGTCTGCTTTTTCTGGTTCTTTTATAAAGTTTTAATTTAATTTTGTGAACGAAATTTTAGTTTTTTCTTTGTTTCTCGCCAAAATTAGACTCTATGTGTCCTTTGAACTCTCATTGGCCCTTTGGGCGACAGAAAATCACCTCCGCAATCTCAAAAATTGTTAAATCGTAGTTCCCAGACGCATGTTTTGTTTTGGATTGGCAGCATATTGCGCCGCAGCACCTTGTAAACCATATTACATGGTGCTAAGGATAAGGTCTTGTATCTCAATACCTGCCGCATTGGCAAAAGGCGCGTTATAAATACGGTTATTATTATTTTCAGGAGAAGAATGCCATCGGTTGTTTGTCGGGCATTTATTGCACTCATTAGACTCGTAATTTTTAAAAAATCAAGACTCAAGAAGCCAGCACCAGCAGAGCAGTCATTTCCTACCTCCAGAGTCCATGGTCACAGTGCAACCCAGAACAGTAACTTGGGGCGGGGCTCTGTACTCATTTTGAACAATTTTGTCATTTCCATGATGAATGAGTTCAGAGCCCCAGTTACTGGGTCTAGGTCGGAGGCGATTTTCAGCTAGTTTGTTTTCTCTTTTTTTTTTAATTCAGAATTTTTTTGCAGAGCTGGGTCTTGTGGAAATCAGAGAAAATCCCAGAAACACGTTCTAACAATTGATGAATGTTTGCCTTGGACGACCTCACAAATGTGACCATTTCTGAACAAGGAGTACACAGTTAGTCACTGTCAGTGCCCCAGAGTACTAAATGTTGAGACCAAACCAACTCTTTCAGTACACATGGTTGTACCCGCAAGTCTAATATTCATATTTTTATTTATAGTTACTCTTACTGGGGTCTAGATAGTCTAGACTTTGAGATAGTCCTACCATTGTCTAGGATGTAGATGACACCCTTATTTGGTATGGAATTGATTTGGTTGTATGAATTGACTCAATTTGAATTCAAAGAAGACCATCGTGTAATTGTTGGAATCTTCATCAGTTGTGAGATTGAGACTATTATTAAAGTGCTAGGTGTTTAGAAATATTTCCTTTTAAAAATGTTAACCATTAATTTTGAACAATGCAGGTACAGGTACTTATTTTACCCAGCCTAGTTGCCATAGCAACAAGCAGCCTTCCTTTCAACGCAACGCGTCAAGAGGAAGTACAGAAATCCTGTCAGCTGATTAATCCATCCGATGGTGAGTTAACTTTAAGATTTGCCTGCCTCAAACTAGATTAAGTCACTATTTAGTGCTTACCAACAGTTTACCAAAACCTCTTTCCTATTTTACCAAGTGTAGAAGTCTGACTTCATGGATTTTATGGACAGGTCAATGGGTGTACAATTAACCACAGGCAGCTTTTTCTGGAACAATTTGAATTGTATGAAAAAGAACCCGAAGCGCTTATCGAAAAGAGAAGTGGGTTCGACCCGGTGTTCCTGGCTGTGGCTGTTAAATGCGCTGTAACACCTGGTAAATCCTTATAGGGTGCTACATAACTATAACTGGGTCTCATAATTCTTTAAAAAACCTCTCTTTCTATAATACTATGCTTGAGTACCTTGTTGGTAAACACGTGCGCTATAGAAGATGTGACCTGTGACATCACATGTTTACAAAAAGAGCCACAGAGCCTGGACTTCCTGCAGGCACGATTTGTACACAGCCTAAGGGAAGAAACCATAAAATCTTATATTTTATGGAGACTGCACTGTCTAATTCTTATCAACTTTTGATATGATGAAAGGGGGCACATCTCAAAACTTGTCCAGCTTTTACTTCCATAATTCTTGGGTTTACGTGGAAATTATGACACAAAATGTCAACTTTCCCATACGACCTAGGTGTAGAATCTTGCCTGCCAGAATACTCAAAAAATGTACAGGGTAACACTTATTGTAAACAAAGTTCACGTGGTCTATATAAGATATTCATAAATACCTCCACAGTTTCGCTATTCCTATTGGTGGAGAGCGCATTACGTGGGTGTGTATAAACCTTTGTTTATGAACAGTAAAAAGTGTTGAAACATGGGCGTGACACGCGAGCTTGCACCTGTTCTTATAAGACGGTTTCTTCATTCCTATTGGTCGAGAGCAACGGCTGAAACAGTTGTGCCACATCACGCGATACGCGCGACGCGCACAGCATTCCCTTATAAGGAGTTGTTTACCCGAGGGCGGCGGAGGGCTTTACCATTTCATAGCTGGAGGGGTGTTGTGTTGAAAGAAATCATTGAACAATTATAATTTTTGCAATTATAATTTTTGCATTTATTTTACTTTTTGACCAAAAAGTGTTGATGTTTTTGACCGAATAGGTATTTATGAATGGGAATCAAAGTGTGTTGAATTGGTTTTCAACTAGTGGTTTTTAAGCTATCAAAAACCAGGCCTCGGCGGGTTTATTTTTATAATTTACCTCGACTTCATCTCGGTAAAATTATCAAGAACCAGGCCTCATTGGGATTAAACCACTTGTTGAAAACCTCTTCACCACACATTGATTCCCTTATTTTTAATTATTTTTACTTGTACCAATGCTCCATGGTTGTTTGAGCTTGCATAGTATTCAAGCATGAAAAACCTCCTGGTTTGCTATTGTCTTAACTCTTTGTGAAATCCAACCCAGGTATTGTATTTATAGACCCCATGCGCAATGCGCAGTGCACTTGCAGGCGTGTCTCCTCCTGTCCCCCTTTTTTGTGGTCAAAACATACTCAAAAGGATGGTACACGTGTTTACACTCGCATTGGTGAGTAAACACGTGTACCATCCTTTTGTGCACATTTTGACCCCCAAATTGAAGAGTATGAATCAAAAAGATAATTAAAAGGCACTAGACACTATTGGTATTTTATACTCAAAATAATTGTTAGCATAAAAAATTACTGGGTAACAAGCAATGGAGAGCTGTTGGTAGTATCAAACATTGTGAGAAATGGCTCCTTCTGAAATATGTAGTTTTTTTTAGAAAGAAGTTATTTTTCCTCTAAAAGTATTTGAATTTGGTTTTGAAACATCAGTATTAGATTTTGAGGTCCCAAAATCAAGCATCAAGCAACTTAGTGTGACAAGGGTGTTTTTTCTTTCATTATTATCTCGCAACTTCGACGACCAATATTGAGTTCAAATTTTCACAAGTTTGTGATTTTGTGCATATGTTGAGATACACCAAGTGAGAAGACTGGTCTTTGCCAATTACCAATACCAAAGGTGTCCAGTGTCTATATTTTCCATTAACGAATAACAATTATATCTTTTTTTTAGATTCTAAACTGGAATTCACCTCATCTCCGCTTACACCGGTCACAGTGGTAATTGACCGCTATTTTGCAATTAACTGCTCTGCCAGAAACTTTTGTGACATCAAATGGCTAAAGGACTTTTCTTTGGAGTTTCCCTTTGGGGACACACCTTGGATCCAATTGAGTGACTCCAAGGAGGAGTTACAGCTACTCAGACCTAAACATGATCAAAAGGGCAACTATACATGCATAGTAACAGATGGCAATGTGAGCATCAATCGGACTGTTGAGGTTTTCATTACAGGTTTGTTATGGAAAGCTCTTAATTATTAACCTTCTTACTTGTTAACCTTCTACCTTCTTACTTGGCATGTCAGCAGTGTTTTGGGGAATGCTTTACTAAGGGAATCAATGTGTGGTGAAGAGGTTTTCAACTAGTGGTTTAAACCCGCCGAGGCCTGGTTTTTGATAATTCTACCGAGACGAAGTCGAGGTAAATTATCAAGAACCAGGCCTCGGTGGGTTTAAACCTTTAGTTAAAAACCAATTCAACACACTTTGATTCCCATTCATAGATACCTTTTGGGTCAAAAAACATCAACACTTTTTGGTCAAAAAGTAAAATCAATGCAAAAATTATAATTGTTCAATGATTTCTTTCAACACAACACCCCTCAAGCTATGAAATGGTAAGGCCCTTGGGTAAACAACTCCTTATAAGGAGATTGCGGTGCGCGTCGTGCGTATTGCGTGATGTGGCATAACTGTTTCAGCCGTTGCTCTCAACCAATAGGAATGAAGAAACTGTCTTATAAGTACAGGTGCAAGCTCGCGTGTCATGAAACGCCTTGCACCAAGATTAGCGTGGAGTATCCGATCACAACTGGTTATAATCACTGGTCATTATCAAAGGTTTAAACACCCCCACGTGACGCGCTCTCCACCAATAGGAATAGCGAAACTCTCTGCAGTATTTATGAATAATATTTGTTTGACTGAAAAAGAAAAGAAAATAATCACGAGGGGAAAACCCGCACTAAGCCAATGAATAGTGAGTGCTTATTGCTGCATGTAACACTCATTATTTATGCATATCAAATCAACATATCCCAACAACTGTATACTGTTGGAAAGAGCATTGAATTTTCTTACACTGAGAGTAGTGGTATCATATATGTAAAAACATGCCAACAAAAACAATGGTGAATCACTCTGAAGACATTTATGTACTCTTTTTGACAGTGTGCTATGTGTACCGGTACAAACAGACTACTTGCCATCCCCAAAACACGCACCACTACTGGGGGAAAAAGCTTCCACGCTGCTGCCCCCAAACTCTGGAATAATTTACCATACAGCATCCGCCACTCTAGCTCACTAGCAGTCTTCAAAAAATCTCTCACTTGTTCAACTGATTTGTTTGCTTATTTTGTTCATTATATGCTTTTTGTTATGTTGTGTACAGCGCTGTGGTACTTTCCCCTGTTAGTTACAGCGCTTTATAAATACCTTGTATTATAATTATTATTAAACAAAGACACTGTTTGTTCATCTAAATGCACATGTTTTCTTGTACAAATTTAGTTTCCTGCATTTGAATGTTCTATGGGAAATCACGTAGGATGCAGATATGGGGGTATAGATTACATAACATAAAGATAATTATATTCATGTTTCATTTACAACATCCAGATACCCCGTGGATCTACAAGCCCATCAGTCGTCAAGCTAAAACCTGTACCAACCAAACAGCTAATATCGGACAACAAATTGAGTTCTTCTGCTGCTTCTTCAACGGAGAGAAGATTTATGACGTGAACATGACCTGGGAGAAGCAAATAGAGACGTCGCCAGGTATTCAAGAATGGAAGCCAGTTGAGTGTTTAGAGCAATCTATATATGAGGAGAAGGTTGACTACACACATATTGATAAGGACAGGTAGTTTGGATGCTGAAAGGCTTTAAGGCACTAGACACTATTGGTAATTATTCAAAGACCTGCAGTCTCCTCACTTGGTATATCTCAACATGCATAAAATAACACACCTGTGAAAAATTGAGCTCAATTGGTCGTCGCAGTTGCGAGATACATGTAACTATAAAAGAAAAAACACCCTTGTCACACGAATTTGTGTGCTTTCAGATGTTTGATTTCGAGACCTCAAAATCTAATTCTGAGGTCTCAAAATCAACATTGTGGAAAATGATTTATTTCTCGAAAACTATGTTAATCTAGAGGGAGCCGTTTCTCACAATGTTTTATATTATCTACAGCTCTCCATTGCTCATTACCAAGTAAGGTTTTATGCTGATAATTATTTTGGAGTAATTACCAATAGTGTCCACTGCCTTTTATTAATCCTAACCCGAAAAGCTGAAATAGTGAACTTGCACTTGCACCTTTTGAAGGTGGATTTTTAAAAATAATGTTATTCTTGTTTAATTTGGTGTTTACCATGTCATTGTTTTAGTTCTTCCTAATAATTTCATTTAAAGGCGTTTTTGATCATTTTTGTATGGAAAATATGCGCTATAAATGTCATTATTATCATTTTTATTATTATTATACTTGCTAGTAAATGTTTCAACCTCATGACTTAAATGATTGGGGTACTTTTTGTGACACAAAGCACAATGTCCACAGATTTACATTAAACTTACAAAGTTTGAAGATAATGATAGTAGAAAGCTTCCCTGAAAATATTACGAGCTGAGGTGCTGTAGTTTTTGAGAAATGAGTAAAACAATGTCACGGAAATAAGTGTAACATACTAAAGCAAAATTATTTATCGTGACTTCTTTAACTCATTTCTAAAAAAACTACAGCACCTCAGTAAGTAATATTTTAAGGGAATCTTTCTGCTATCATTATATTCAAACCAGATAAGTTTAATTTAAATATGTGTACATTTTGTTTTGTGTTAAAAAAAGTACCCAAATCCTTTATTGAATTAGATGAATAAGCAGAATTTGAATGTGTTTTCTCAATACAGTGGATACAACGAAATGCCTACTGCTGGAAAGCATTTGCGTATTGACGTCGTTGATCCAGAGGCATTTGGCTATTATCGTCTCGTAGCAACCTCAAGCTTTGGAAATGAAAGTACATGGGTGCTTTCTCTATCAGGTTTGTCAGATTTTGTAGTATATTGGACGGCCAGCTCTAAGGTGGTTTTAGATGCAGGCATAATTTTTGTGTAGTGCTGCAAATTTTGTTTAAAGGCAGTGGACACTATAGGTAATCACTCAAAATAATTATTAGCATAAAACCTTACTTGGTAACGAGTAATGGGGAGATACTGATAGTATAAAACATTGTGAGGAACGGCTCCCTCTGAAGTTGAGTACAATGTAGTTATCGAGAAAGAAGTACTTTCCACGAATTTGATTTTGAGACCTCAGATTTAGAATTTAAGGTCTCGAAATCAAGCATCTGAAAGCACACAAATTTACGTGACAAGGGTGTTTTTTCTTTCATTATTATCTCGCAACTTCAATGACCGATTGAGCTCAAATTTTCACAGCTTTGTTTTTTATGCGTATGTTGAAAAACACAATTGTGAAGACTAGTCTTTGACAATTACCAATAGTGTCCAGTGTCTTTAAATTGAATAACATTTTGAGCAGGTGTCGGGTCACTTTGTACCTTGACTCTTTCAGAATGGACACTATACAGGCTCTTTCACACTGTCCGAAATCTTGGGGTCGGAACCGGTTCCGAACTGGAGATGTTGTTCAACCCGTTTCACACTACAAATTTCAAACAGCCTCAGATCCAGGTAGCATGCTCTAGTCGGATTGAAAACAACCCTGGCAGGGTTGAAAATCTCAATCCGGATCGAAATTGCATTTTTCACCGTGAACTGTTATAGCCGGTTTACAGAAAGACCAGTGTGAATGTTGCTTATCTCTGATCCGTGTCGAAAAGAAGTGAGGCTGAACCAGAGAGGACCCAGGTAGGTTTCAGTGCGGTTCGAAATCGAGGTAGTATGAAAAGGCCTATAAATTTACCTTTTGAAAGGTACAAAGTGACTTTGGACACTTCGAAGCCTGGATACTTTGTACCTTCTTACAGGACACTTCATATCTTGACCCCTTTAGACCCTTGACACTATGTACCTTTTGCAGCGTACAAAGTGTCGTAAAAGTTAGCAACAAAGGAAATAAATATTGCCTCATATGAACAGTGTCAAAACAGTTTTCATCTAGATCCATGATGACAGATAGAAACATTATAGGTCATCAGAGTGGGTATCAGAAGGGGTATAGATTCTGCAGCTTTGACAATCAGATGATGGCAGCTGCAACTTTTTAGCACCAATGAACTTGTTTTGCAACAATCTGCAACCAAGGGTAAATGTCAACTCTTTTATTAAACTAGATTTGTCTGTATTTGACAGGCTTTGATTTGTAAAACCTGGGCCCAATTTCATGATTCTGCTTACCGCCAAATTTCTGCGCTAGCCTTGTAAGCGTAGAATGCCTAATAACATGGAGAAGGCACGTGCAGAAGCCAAAATTCGCCTCTAACCTGTGAAATACGCCAGCTGTAGTAAGCACAGAATTCCCTGCTTCCGTAAGCGTTGATTCTGTGCTTATGGTACGCAGAGCCATGAAATTGGGCCCTGGTTAACTCCTTGTTTGTTCTTTGTTTTTAGAGACACCGAAGGCCAACTTGACTGCTATCATCGTCATCAGTGTGTCTTCAGCATGTCTGCTTCTTATCTTAGTCTCTGGAGCCCTCACATGGCAATTCAAGAGAAAGAACATCTTATTATATGTCATGCATCATTATAGATCACTGGAAGAAGATGGTAAGAATTTTCTTAGCTTTTCCCCAAAGGCATCTTTGTAAATAGCAATTTTGATGAAACTCAAATTTAAAGTAAAAATAGCTATTACTCCATTTTCATGCAATATGCATCATTTGTGTTCATCACTGCTCATTATTTTTATTCCATGCTATAACAGCATGCAAAAGAGAAATTTAAAGGCACTGGACACTGTTGGTGACTGTCAAAGACTAGTCTTCTCTGTTGGTGTATCTCAACATAAGCACAAAATAACAAACCTGTGAAAATATGAACTCATTGGTTGTCATAAATGCGAGATAATAATGAAAAAAAAACACAAACAAAATCTAATTCTGAGGTCTTGAAATCAAATTCGTGGAAAATTACTTCTTTCTTGGCAACTACGTTACTTCAGAGGGACCTGTTTCTCACAATGTTTTATACTATCAACTACATTGCTTGTTACCAAGTTAGTTTTTATGCCAACAATTATTTTGAGTAAATACCAATAGTGTCCACTGCCTTTAAGTTTGTTCCGATAGATTTTCCTGATTCTTGCTGTTCCTATAAATGCTGCCTTTCCAGAGCAGATCTTACCGGCACACAGTCATGCTAAATTGGTCTCTCTGATCCTTTATAGTGGTGCCAAGTCCTTTTAACCACAACAAGGACTACTTGTTCTTCCACCTGCCAAATCTTACCAAGTTGTCTGGTATGGTGTTTGTAGGCTTAGTTATGAACCTTTTTCCTTCTCCTTCAAAGCTACCTATATTATAAGTTATCACACAAATGCGAGTGGAATACGGAAAAATATAGCGCTTCGGCCACGTTGGATAAGGGACGCAGACGCGGTATATTTTCCGTATTTCCACAAGCGCGTGTGATAACATATTTATCTACAAGCAAACTTGACGTGTGACATAGAACACACAAGACGCAGGTAGTGATATTAGCTGTGCAATTATAGGTTTTTATCACCACTCCATTCTGCAAATCTGATTGGAGGATTTGCGCGTACGTGAAGATAATATAAGATGTCACACAAGCGCGTGAGGAATACAGAAAAAAATAGCGCATCTGCGTTGCCGAGTTGGATATCGGATGCGCTATATTTAGTTGTTTTTCCACATACGTGCGATATCTTCAAGCAAACTTGGCGCGTGACATAGAATACACAAGATGCAGGTACTAGTTCTGCAAATCTGATTTGAGGATTAGGGCGTACTTGAAGATACAACTTTATAACACAACTATGTTCAAATGTCATTGAGATCACACATTTTCTTTGTCATACCAAAAACATCCGGATGTTTTTGTCCAAAACCTGCTCAGTTTGATCGCCGTTGAAGTCAATTTGACAGTGATCAGATGTTGTACATTGTAAACCACTAATATTATGTTGCCCCTAACTTATTTTTCTTCATGAATTTAATTAAGAAGAAAAACAAAATTACTGAATCAATAAATTCATTACTTTCATCCAGCAGTTCAAACTATGTCCATGAATACTTCATTTGTGTGGTTGGGGCCCGGGAGGTCAGGTTTAACCAGTGGGGTATAAATAGGATTTGAAACTTGCACTGATATGGACAGTGTGCGGTAACACCATGTAATGAATATCTCTCAATGGGTTGGGGTAGTTCTGAAAAGAACCCCTGGTTTCAACTCGTTGGGGTATAATTAGTACTGACTTAAATAACAAAATTAAAAAACAAGAAACAAAAATAACATGACTTCAAAAATGTTTGAGATTTGAATTCACCATGATACACCTGCAAGAGGTTCGGAAACCAAGAGCACTTAATATTATGGGGTGTCGTGGCCGAGCGGATAAGAGCACTGAACTCAAGCTGTGGTGTTTTTGTTCAGTAGAGTTCGAACCCCAGTCATGACACTTGTGTCCCCGAGCAAGACACTTTACTATAATTGCTTCTCTTCACCCAGGGGTAAATGGGTACCGGTGAGGGCAGGGCAGAGACGTGGTTGAGATGTGGCAGAGATGTGGTTGGTTTAGCTTAGTGTGCTTCATATTTGGCGGCACAGCCTGTATACTCCCCAGGGAGCTGAGATGGTTTAAGGAATGAAATGGCCCAGTGATCAGGGTAATAGTGTTGGTATAAAAAACGAATATTAATATTATTATTTTTATTACTTATAGGTGGAAAGACATATGATGCATTTATCTGCTATGCTGATGAAGATCGGCATTTTGCACTTTCTTTGCGTCAAAATCTTAAGGATGAAAGATACAACGTTTGTGTTAAAGACATTGATATTCTTGCTGCAACAAGTAAGCACAACAATTATTGGTCACCTATTAAATGCCACAAAACTGTTTGTTTGTTTGTTTGTTTGTTTGTTTGTTTGTTTGTTTGTTTGTTTGTTGTTTGTTTGTTTGTTTGTTTGTTTGTTTGTTTGTTTGTCTGTTTGTTTGTTTGTTTGTTTGTTTTCTTTTCAAGGGAACTTGGCAAAATCGCACAAGGGGAATGTACGCCAATCTCTCTCATACAATAATTGTTTATCGCCAGAATCTTATGAATTGCACAAATCAAGAAATTGTGATTCAGTAACTAGAACTAGACGACAACATTTTTTCTAGTTAATGTGAATTCAGCGGTTAGCTAGGTAGCAGTTGAACCCACAACCTTGTAATTGCAAGCAATTCCTGCAGTCTAATACAATCACAATTTTGTCATAAAACTTTATTCCAAAAAGCACAAGATATGGCCATGTTTTACAAAACCTGTTTTGAGTTTACAGTAGAACAACTACAACAATCTTGCGATGAAAGTATTTAGCTTTTCTTTTAGACATGATGTAAACTGTTTAAATTGTTCTTTCCTCATTCCCTTTCTACAGCCCTTGTTGAAGAGCTCATAGAGGCCTTGAAGGATAGTCGTCGCTGCATCCTCCTCATTTCTCCCGATTTTCTGACTGCTCAACATAGTGCTCTCCAAGTGGATGTTGCTATTGATCAAGTCATGAAGAAGCAGTTGAGGATCATTCCCATCATCTACCGGGATGTCAATGCAGCAGATTTATTAGCAATACCTGATCTGAACCGCATCTTAACAAACATTGAATCTATTACCTGGGATCCAAACAACGAAGAGACGTCTACAGAGCAGCTGCTTAGATATATGGCAACAAGACGATGGAGTGACATCGACAGCATGGAAGAGAGGAACGCCCAGGAGGATTTGTAAAACAAGTCCTACAAATGAGGCTGAGTAACTTTAAAAGCACTGGACACTATTGGTAATTACTCAAAATAGTTGTTAGCATAAAAATTGGCTTGGTAACAAGCAATGGAGAGCTGTTCATAGTATAAAGAATGTGAGAAACAGCTTCCTCTGAAGTAACGTAGTTTTTGAGAAAGAAGTAATTTCTCTCTAAAATAATTGAATTTGATATCGGACCTTAGATTTTGAGAAACCCGAAATGAAGCATCTGAAAGCACACAACTTCGTGTGACAACAAGGGTATTCTTTCTTTCATTATTATCTCGCAACTTCGACAACCAATTGAGCTCAAATTCTTCACAGGTTTGTTATTTTGTGCATATGCTGAGATACACCAAGTGAGAAGACTGGTCTTTATTTTGTGCATATGCTGAGATACACCAAGTGAGAAGACTGGTCCTTATTATTTTGTGCATATGCTGAGATACACCAAGTGAGAAGACTCAGGTCTTTGACAACTAGCCAAGGAGTCCAGTGCTATTAAAGACAAACCGTGCTGGATTTCACAAAGAGTTAGGACTAGCCCTAAGGCTAGTTCTAAGTTAGGACAAGTAACTCATCATAGCTCGAGATAAGACTGCTCTTAAGTCTTTGTGAAATCCACCCTGGTTATACAGTGTGGAGAACTATGAAGGAATCACAGATGAAAGAACAGCCTGTGCAGATCAATGTTACATGTGGTGCAAATTTGTTTTAGTGAAATTTGTTTGTGACAACATACACACAGTACTAAACAGAATCAATTTACTCAAATAGTATGATAAAGAAAACGTTATTTATTTGGTTTGCGGTAACACCATGTGTGTATCTACTTACCAGGTAGAGTTTGTTCTTAGAGAACTGTCTTGCTTAATTCTACTATCGCGGAGTAGGTTTATCAGATGTTCAGGAGACTTCTCAGTTCTGAAAAGAACTGTCCTGCTTTTTAACTACTACCTGGGTGGAAAGTATAGAAAATTTGCTGCTACTTTAGCTTATAGGATTGTAATTAACTGCACTACCGCGGAGTCAGTTCTTGTATTGGTCTCAACGTTTTTGACTAGCTTGCTCTAGTCATCATCAGGAGACTGAAGAGAAAAGAAAAAAGTGGGCTTATTTATAGGTGTTCAGAGGTTTCAGTGTAGAGTCAATCAGCGCTCTGATTTGTTCTCCTTAAAGGAGACATGTGGTTGGTTGGCTCAGGGCTATTGTGTGTCAATCAGATGTAGAGATTGTGTGAACTTGTCTCGGTAGAAGTTCCTTCTGAGATTAAAGGCAGTGGACACTCTTGGTAATTACTCAAAATAATTATTAACGTAAAACCTTACTTGGTAACGAGTTATGGGGAGAGGTTGATAGTATTAAATATGTGAGAAACAGCTCCCTCTGAAGTGATGTAGTTTTCGAGATAGAAGTAATTTTCCACGAATTTGGTTTTGAAACCTCAGATTTCGAGGTCTAGAAATCAAGCATCTGAAAGCACACAACTTCGTGTGACAATGGTGTTTTTTTCTTTCATTATTATCTCGCAACTTCGATGACCGATTGAGCTGAAAATTTCACGGGTTTGTTATTTTATGCATATGTTGAGATACACCAAGTGAGAAAACTGGTCTTTAAAAATTACCAATAGTGTCCAGTGTCTTTATAGACACCCTTGTCACAAGAAGTTGTGTGCTTTCTAATGCTTGATCTCGAGACCTCAAGTTCTAAATCTGAGGTCTCGAAATCTGAGGTCTCGTGAGCCGTTTCTCACAATGTTTTATACTATCAACCTCTCCCCATTACTCGTTACCAAGTTAGTTTTTATGCTTAAAATTATTTTGAGTAACAACCAATAGTGTCCACTGCCTTTAACTGAGAACAATAGAAAACTAACTTCCTTTTTCTAATGTCAAATCTACACTAAAGCTCTATCTTATAGTGGTGTGTTGCTGAAACAACGTTTCTGCCACTTTTGAAAATAAAAGTCTTCCCCTCCCCTCATTGCCAAGTGTCCCTAGGAGCACGTTTATTGAAAACTGTGCCATGATTATGCTCTGTTTCATTTTTATGTAACGCTTATTCTTTAGGAAAGTGGAATAATAATATTTTTGTAATATCTGAGAAATTAAATTGTATGTTAAATGGTAATCAATTTTCCTGTACAATAATAACTAACTGTTCAGTTTTCTCTTGCAAGATTCGTGATGCATAAACACATTTGATATTTTCTTATTTGCAGCAAATATGTGTACAGTACTGTTTAAAAATTTCACTGGATACATGTATTTTAAAATTTTGATTTAATTATGCAAAACAAAAGTTTTTACTGATCTATATATATTTGATAAATAAATATGACATTTTCAAATAAGCTTGTTGTTTTCAATATTTTAAAAAATAATGACTTTGGCTATCTCTGTAGGCACTGTCTTCATTTACAGTGTAGAAAACTGTATATATCAGTGTTCTGGCTATGTCTGTAAGCCACTGCATGGCCGAAACAGCTATATTGAACACTGTGAAATTGAGGTAGGTCGTCAATTTTCTGTTGCCACGGCAATGCATAAGGATATGCATGTACATCATGTACACATCCATTGTACTACGTGTACATCTCTATTGATCTCAAAGTGATTTAATATGACAACTAAACAAATCTTGTTATAAAAAAATGATGCCCCAATCTTAAAAAACTTGCCTAACCATATTCATTAAGGAAATGATTCTCCAAAATGAGATTTTTGGTCCAAGAACTTTTTCTTTGGGATTTTTTTGTCTTGAACCACGAGGAGATAGAACCAAGTTGGATAGAACCAGTTTGTTTGGGTTTTAGCATGTTTGAATGGCATAGAAAAGCTCTCATTGCTAAGAAATATTACACAACACAAAACTAAGACTTGTTCAGTTCCGGGCAGCTGTGGGGTTTTGTAATACCAGCAGGGCTCTGGAAGACTCTTTATCTATCAAATCTGGCTTCAAAATATCAGAATGTAAACTTTCAAAGAACTATTGAAACTGAAAAAAACTTTGAACTTCAGCTCAATTTGTGTGGATAACTTTACATTAACCCACACCTGTGACGTCATGCTATTGTTCAATCGCTCCCAAATTTGCACGAATGGCGCGATGGGTACAACCATGGAGGAATAAATTCACAGGCTGTCCGAATAGTCAGGCCCATGAAGTTTTTGAGTTTGTGTTCTGCAATAGCCAGTTGGATTTCTTGACAATTAAGACACCTTTATTGGATTCTGTGGAACATTGCAAAGTTATTGTATACACTTGAATTAAAAGCTGTTTTTTTTTAAACTGTCTTGAACAATTTTTAAGTAACCCGCCCCCTCCCCATCCTCCGTGGTGCCCTCGTTGTCGCTGTGCATGGTAGCAACAGTTTGAATACTACTAAACGCAGTGTCTGGCTACAGCTATGTTGAAAACTGTGTGTAGACATGTAAAGCAGCAGTGATGTGGCTACGGGTGATAGCCATTATCTGCAACATAAGGGTCCTTTTTAAAGGAATATGTTGCTTTTGATCATGGCGACAAAGCCCCATTCAAAACCACACAATAGAGAAACAGACCGAAAACAACTGGGACTTAACGGGGCGGGACTTAACGGGGCTGTCCCGCAATGTGCAATCGAGCAGAAAGAATATTCATACACCTGAAGTATGAGTATGTGCTCTTTGAGACCATAGACTATGCCTAACCATGGAGGAAGGAAATGGCCTAACGAACACGCTCCGACAGCGCTCTACATGACATACAATTCCATGCGAAATGTGATTGCCTGCTTGGTAAGGATATTTGTTTTAATAAGACTTTCTTTTAAAGCCATTAGACCCTTTCGGTAAACAGTATTGTCGAAGGCCCACACTTCGTGTATCACAACTTCTATATAAAATAACAAACCTGTGAAAATTTGGGCTTAATCGGTCAACGGAGTCGGGAGAAAATAACGGGAAAACCCACCCTTGTATCCGCGCGTTTCGCCGTGTCATGACATGTGTTTAAAATAAATCCGTAATTCTCGTTAACGAGAATTGATATTGTTTTACTGTTTTCTCAAAAAGTAAAGCATTTCATGGAATAATATTTCAAGAGAAGTATTTCACCACTACCTTCTGTTGAACAAAATTGTTAGTTCGAACGAAAATAACGAACGTAGCCGGTATATACTCGAGAAGAGGTTTAGAAACTAATCTGAACAACAGTAGATAGCAACAAAACAAATTATGACATTATAAAACAAAGGTAACTAAACCATCATCTACACTGTTTAAGATAAGATTCGAATACGTTGCTATGATTCAGAAAATGTGCCTTTCAAACTATTGTGTAGATTCTAATGGAATATTTTTGCATGTTTATTTTAATATACTCACTTTTTTTTAGGCAAAGGTAAAATTTGTTTCAACCAATAAAATCTCCCCATACGAAACCTTTTTTTTTTGTTCGACGATCCAAACCGGAGAAAGTTCAGTATCAAGAGCAGTCCAAAGTTGTAGCAAAAGAAGGGCAAGGTCAAAAGTTGATTGACCCGAAACTCCCAAGTCATGGTCCCAGAACACTAATTTGGGTATAGTCTACTGATGCGTTAAAAGCACATTTTCATTTGTCGAAGACCAGTCTTCTCAATTTGCACTAGGTGTAATTCATTGTATGATGCATAAAATATCAAGCCTGTGAAAATTTGGACTCAATTGGTTGTCAAAGTTGCGAGAGAAAAATGGAAGAAAAAAAAACCTTGTCGCACAAGTTGTGTGTGCTTTCAAATGCCTTGAATTCGAGACCTCAGCTTTTATGATTATAATACCAATAGTGTCCAGTGCCTTTAAATGGACACGGAAACCATGCTATGACTTGTTAAATAAATGCTATGTCTGGTTTCTGGAATTTTCTCACAAACACAAATTCATACAACGTTTAGATAGATGCTACAATAGAAGAGCTTTGTTGCATGCACACAATAGTTGACATTATACGAAACCACTATTTGATATCACAATGGAAATATTGTATGAACTCTAACTGCAGCTTAAAGGCACTTTGACACTATTGGTAATAACTCAAACAAATTGTTAGCATAAAAACGTACTTGGTAACGATCAATGGAGAGCTGTTGATATAAAGAATTGCGAGAAACGGCGGCTACTTCTAAAGTAACGTAGTTTTGAGAAAGAAGTAATTTTTCACTAAAATATTTGAATTAGGATTCGAGACCTCAGCTGAGGAGGTCGCTCGCACCTTTGCATACCTACCAAGTCTCACGCATTAGGCGTGAGACTCGCGCATTTGGGCTCTGTCTCACGCTCACACGCACAGCAACCATTTTCTCACGCATTGGGGCCAGACCGGGAATTTTATTTTTTTACGACATGCATTGCCAAATCGAGCTCGTGTGTACAAAAAACGTAATCTACACTGTTTGCACAATCTTCAGATTGCACGTAGTTTATCAGAATCATCATTTTTGTACAAATTTTGTACAAACAGAGCGCAAATTTGCAGATTGCGCACGCTTTTGCCCGATTCGTTTAGCAAATTCGTTAAATGCGCTCCTCTAGCGAAGACACAACAGGTAGAAGAAGTGAGCGGAGGATTTTGGACATTTTTAGTCGATTTTTTTTTAGTTTGGAAGGAAATAATCTGACACAATCATACCTCCACATTAACCATCAACATCTCCTGTGTACCTCATGTGAGTTTTAATTATTCTGAAGAGGTTTTTGATGCATTTTGGAACACTTTTTTGTCCACAATTAAATTTCTGATTTTTTTTTTAATTTAAAAAAAGAAAGAAAAAAGTTGGGCGGGGATTTCGAAAGGCCTTCTAAAACTGGCAATTTCTTTTTGTTTTCGGGGGGGGGGGGGGGGGGAGCTTTGAAAAAACTCTGGACTTGGCATCTCTGCCTTTGACGACCAATTGAGTCCAAATTTTCACCGGTTTGTTATTTTATGCATATGTTGAGATACACTAAGTGAGAAGACTCGTCTTTTACAATTACCAAAGGTGTCAAGTGCATGTAAATGTCATCTAATATCCGCATTCTTTGAGCTAGAACCATCGGGTATCATGTCGCGCAGCATGAGACAGTGAAGAGTGCATGTAGCCTACACTGTCTACACTATCTACGGCAGGATGAGGGTGCATGGTGGACACTGCTGAAAGTGCAAAGTCTATTGCATTGTTTTCAAGGTGTCAAGTGCATGTAAATGTCATCTAATATCCGCATTCTTTGAGCTAGAACCATCGGGTATCATGTCGCGCAGCATGAGACAGTGAAGAGTGCATGTAGCCTACACTGTCTACACTATCTACGGCAGGATGAGGGTGCATGGTGGACACTGCTGAAAGTGCAAAGTCTATTGCATTGTTTTCAATTAACTCACAAAACAAATGTTGTATTTTCTACTAGTTGAACACAATTTCTAATCCAAGGAGAACCGTCACCACTTCCGTACCGGGTGCAACAGGTAGAACCAACCGGTCTACAAAACTGGCTCAACGCGGAGTATTCTGCCTGTTGATTTGATTGTCTGCCGGCAGCCATGATTATTACGACCTTTATCATCACTATCCTAATGACAACAGGCGGGGACTGTGGTTGCAATTTACATCAAAGGAATGGTAAGTTCATAGTTTATTTGATTTTGACCTTTATTAACTGGGACACTAGGATAATTATCTTGTTATAGCATAGATACTTACTTGGTAACGAGCAATTTGAGAGCTGTTGATAGTACATGTATAAAACATTGTGAGAAATGGCTCCCTCTGAAGTAACGTATAGGTTTTGAGGAAAGAAGTAATTTCTCACGCAATTAATAAAAGACTTGAGGGTGAAAAGACTTGAGGGTGAGATCTTTTATTATTTTTTCAGAGGCCATTGCCACCTACTATTTGGGCTAACACATATGGGTTACCCCTTTTACAGTCCATACGGATGTAGGCTTGGGTATCATCAATCTGAAGCCTTGCCGGTAGAGCAGAAAGCACTACCTCCCCATTGTACGTATAGCAAGTGCTACGACCGGGATTCGAGCCCACACCCTGCTGATCAAAAGCCAGAGTTTGAATCCGGTGCTCTTAACCGCTCGGCCATGACACGCCACAATGACATGAGCTTTAAGTGTGATACAAAAGATTCCTTTGGGGAGATGCATCTCCAACATTTTGTTTTGCTTATCTAGTTTGTTGTCTTCTCAAAATTGTTCTATCCAATAATATCATATTATATGAATTGTATAGCCATGGAAACTAAAGTATTTAAAGGCACTGAACACTATTGATAATTGTCAAAGACCAGTGTTCTCACTTGGTGTATCCCATCATAAGCATAAAGTAACAAGCCTGTGCCTGGGCTCAATCGGTCATCGAAGTTGCGAGAAAATGATGAAAGACACCCTTGTTGGACGAATTTGTGTGCTTTCAGATAGGAATAAAAGACTTCTAGCTAGAAGTCTTTTATTATTTTAGTGAGAAAATACCTCTTTTTCAAAAACTACATTACTTCAGAGGGAGTCGTTTCCCACAATGTTTAATACTATCAACAGCTCGCCAATGCTCGTTACCAAGTCAGTTTTTAAGTTAATATTGTTTTGAGTAATTACCGAACGTGTACCTTCCCTTTAAAGAAAGTGGACACTATTAGTAATTGTCAAAGACCAGTCTTCTCACTTGGTGTATCTAAACATATGCATAAAATGACAAACCTGTCAAAATTTTAGCTCAATTGGTCGTCGAAGTTGCGAGATCTGAACGAAATAAAAAACAACCTTGTCACACGAAGTTGTGTGCTTTCAGATGCTTGATTTCGAGACCTCAAATTCTAAACTTGAGGTCTCGAAATCACATTTGCAGAAAGTTACTTCTTTCTTGAAAACTACGTCACTTCAGAGGGAGCCGTTTCTCACAATGTTTTATACCATCAACCTCTCCCCATTACTCGACACCAAGTAAGGTTTTATGCTAATAATTATTTTGAGTAATAACCAAACGTGTACCTTCCCTTTAAATGACTAGAATGCACACATGTGTGGTTACAACCCACTCGGTCCCAGGAAGTCGAATTTTGTTGTTAAAGGATAGGCCCTAATTGTTCATCGCAACTATCTAAACTTTTAGTGATGATTGCAAATGATAAGAGTGAGTTCCGTGAATTGAGTTTGAAACCCGTGCATAGAAAGATTTTATCTTCATACAAGAAGTGCTTGTCTGTCTTTCAGTGTCCGATAAAGTCTCAGTGCTCGGCAAGCCCTAGCCCTGTGACAAAGGCCTTCGTGGCTTTAGACAGCTTCGTAGAGCCGCGGTCCCAAATCGACTATTTCATATTCCGTCTAATCTTTCAAACGAATTCATTTGGTCAGTAAGGTGCGATACTATCGAACATGCATCCGTGCCAGCAAAGTGTCAATATTTTCCACGTTAAAAGTTGCCTCAAAAGTTACCAAAATAAAGGCATTAGCTAACGACTTTCATCGCAGGTACAGATCTTGGGTTCACCGGACCACCCTCCGTGAAGCAACACGTTACACTCCAAGGGTATAACACTATAAAATGCCCAGCAATCAACTTCTGTCGAGTGGAGTGGTTGAAAGATTCAAAGCCTTATCCATGGGATTGGACCCAACCTAATGGCATGACTCTAACCGAAGTTGGCCTGGAGGACGACGCTCGGGTTTTAAAGTTCAAGTCAGCGTATTACGACGCGCGAGGAGTGTACACCTGCGTCATCTTCAATGATACCCACTCACTAAGCCGTTCGACAAAGCTTCAAGTTGATCGTAAGCAAAAGATGGACATTTGCATTTGGAATAAATAAAGATTTAGGTGATTTCAAATGAATCACGCCAAAATAACCTTAAGGGTCATGTCGCACGAGGCAATTTACAGGCAACCAATCAATTCACATTTGAATGTGCACAAGGGATCGTAAGATATTGTTTGAAAAATTACTCATTTGCAACCAAAGTGGTCCTGTAGTACTATAGCATGCACTGAATTGCTTGCAAATTGCTTGCAACATTTGCCTCTTGTGAAAAGGCCCGTCTTCATCTGGCATTGAGTCCACAAAACTCATGAAAGCTGTCTCCTCAGTCATCTGTTTACTTCCAACCTGGGGCCATTTTCATAGAGCTGCTTTAAGCAAAAAATTGCTTTAGCACGGAAATAGCTCGCTTTTTTTACACATGTTACTGGCCGAAATTTCATGCCATAAACATTGCTTATGACTGGTGTATTTAGCTGTTGTTTACTTAGCATAACAATTGAGTGGAGTCTTGGCCGGTAATCTGATTTTACTAAGCAATGATTTTTTAAGCAGCTCTATGAAATTGGGCCCTGTTAACAACAAAGCAGATTTAATAGATGGAAAATTGCATCGGGGATAAAGAATATTCATTTTGGTTTTACCCATTGACACCGATGGGTGTAGCATTGTACCCTATATACTCAGTACTTTCCCACAATGTCGTGGGTTCAAATCCCACCTAAGTAACATGCCTGTGATTTTTTTGTTCCCACAGAGCTCGGGAAAGTATACTGAGACAGTGTTCAAAGCATGATAACAAAATTGTCTTTATCCCCAATGCAAATTTCCACCCATTAAATCGTGTATATATAGTCCAGGAGCCAAACCCCAAAATTTAGGTAAAGCGTGACATTGAGTACAACTAAGATTTTTTTGCAGAAATATGTTCTTCAAGGTGTCTAATATGCAATTCCAATGCATCACTGCAAAAACGTTGGTCAAATAATTTGTTGGGCAAAGTAACTTCAACAATTATTGGTCGATAATTGCCCAACAAAACCAATAATTGGTGTTGGACAAACATAGTTTTTGTTTGCCAATTTTTTGTTTAAAAAGCGGAACAAAATTTGGGCAAGTGTTGGGCAAATAATTCGTAATCTGAATTTATCATAACTGTTGGTTACACTTTTGCTTATTTATTGGAGCATTTTTTTGGGTAATGTTAGTTAATTTCGATTGTTGGTTAAAATGATGCACATTACTTGGTCAAAATCATCCGATCATGCGCACTACGATCAAAGAGTTGCCCAAAAGTTGGGCAAGGTATGAAAAAACATAACGATGTTTTCCAACATGGCGAGTGGAGGAGTGGCTGTGACGAGCGGCGTTTTCCAGTAGATATAGATCAAATTTGAAGGTTAGTTTTTAACTAAATATGAAGTTGTGTTTTCTATTCAGTCGTACATAGTCGTGACAGTTGCAGAGGGAGCAACAAAGTGACACTACTGTTGAATTAGTTTAAGTTTTTAGTTTCAGTTTTATCATGCCATTATGTGCAACGCCGGTTGTGGCATATATGCGTGTGCTTGCGCTGCAACTGTCACGACTGTGTACAACAACTGAACAGGAAACAAACAGAATTTAGTTGAAAACTAACCTTCCAAAGCATCTACAAACCACTGAGCACCCTCTCGATTTTGAGAGAGATGCCAAGGCCTTGGAAGGTCACAGCTCCTTGGAAGGTCACAGCTCACCACCGTTTGCCATCGTGGAAATGATATTTTCTACGCCTGCTTGTATGACGTATCACAGAAGAAACTGTAAATCAAAGGGTTAAATACATTCACAATTTGTTGTATAACACCGAAAAGGGTTAAATCATTAATAAAATCATCGCCCAATAAGTGGGTTATTGATAATGTATTAAATACCCAGAAAATGGGTAAACCAAAAAATTACCCAACTGTTGGTTACCAAAATATGCCCAACTATTGATGAGGAAATATTACCCAATTATTTGGCAATCAGAGTGCCTAACTTTGATGGGTAATATTTTGCCCAAAAGTTGGAGGAGTTCACTATTCGCCCTTAATTGGGTAAAAAGTTGGGCATTTTTTACCCAATTTGTTTACAGTGTATAGACCTTATTGCAAATACCGGGGCGCGCGCGTAAAGCTTGGAATTAGGTGCATTGTGGTCTATCTGGTATCCAAATTTGATCCATATATATCCCACAATGCACCTCATTCAACAGTCTGCGCTTGCGCATTGGTATTTGCGATATGGTCTATGCCCAGCTGGCAGGGTTGAGCATTTTTTGTATGCAAAAAAAATCACTTTTCCCATATGTTTGTGTACAAACATATGGGAAAATGTACAATGTGTTTTATATGATAACGACAAAACTTTTTACATGTTTTCTCGACAAGGAATACTTTTAGGTGTGTACTAACCAGATATTAGACGTATATATTAATTCAGACAAGTGGTTAATAATATTATGTATTTACTTTTACCTCACTTTGGTGAAATTACGTACTCAATAGGTTACTTTGATTCTGATCTAACCTTTGGCCTGGTGCAACATTTCTATAAATTTATAACAAACGCTCATCAAAATGTCATCTGACCATGGCATCCATATCTCATCGGTGAGGAACAGTCACAGTTGAATGGTAATTTTGGCTAGAGTTGATGGCATTTTGTTTGAGACTAAATTTGTTTATTGAGATAGTTGCATCACTGTATAATTATAGTTAAATATGACACCACAAACTTTGTTTTAGGTACACACACCCCAAAAACTGCAAGTAATGGCTTGATACATTGGCATGTATCTTGTTTTACTGAGAAGCAGGACGACTGATATATTATGAAGTTCAATTACAACATGATTTTGTCCCCTTTAGAATTTTTTTTATTTTAAGGGTAAACCACTCATGTTGGACCATTTTGTTTAGTTTACTCATGTTATAAATACATAGAAATGTTGCGAAATGTTGCACCCAGGTCAAAGGTTAGATCAGAAACAAAGTAACCTATTGATAACATAATTTCACCAAAGTGAGGTAAAAGTAAATAAATAATATTATTAACCACTTGTCTGAATTAATATCTACGCGTAATATCTGGTATGTACACACCTAAAAGATTCCCTGTCGAGAAAACATGTGAAGAGTTCTGCCGTTATCATATAAAACACATTGATGAGCGTTTGTACACAAACATATGGGAAAAGTGATTTTTCCGCAATAACAAAAAAATTCTCAACCCTGCCAGCTGGGCATGCATCATATTCTTAAAAGGGACCCCCTGGAGGACTCATTTCAGCAAAAAATGTCAGTTGTACTCAATGTCACAGTTCATGTTCAGCTCTCCTGGACTAATATGGGTAAAACCAAAATGAATGTGCAGAATATTTGTTTAAAAAGAAGGAAACCAACATAGGTCTACTTTTATTCAAGTGAAACAACATGCTCATATCCTTCCTTTACATTAAAACAAGAAGTCATGTCAGTCAGTGTTTGATGCAGACATGTCATATAACCACAAGGTGACTTCCTTCATCATTTCCTATAGTTAACATCGCATTGTGAGGTCACGGAAGCGGAAGCCATGAACAACCAACTGCAATTTACTGTCAATATGTACAGGAGGATTCAAAAAGATGTTGACCGGGATTTGTTTTCTTAAAAATAATATATATACATGTATATGACACTAAAAAGTTCAGTAAAGCATACGTTTACAAGCACTTTTTCCTGCTTACTAAAAAAGGAATGAAATATTGATCATTCCGAATCGGATGTTTATTCGTCAAGCATTAACATTCCATGGACAGAAACACGAGAACTTTCAGTAAAACAGGCAAAACTTCTCTTAGAAATTATTAATTTGTTTTTCATTATTTTTTTTGTAGATAAGCAGGAAAGAATGCTTGTTTAAAATGTGCTTCACAGGGGTTTTGAGTGTCAGTTGTTTTGTTTTTTAATCATAAATCTCGGTCAACTTCATCTTTCATTCTTTTTCAAATAAGTAGGAGGAGGGAGTGCTTGTTAAATATATGCATTACTGAACTTTTGAGTGTCGTTTGTTTGTCTGTCTGTCTGTCTGTCTGTCTGTCTGTCTGTCTGTCTGTCTGTCTGTTTGTTTTGAAAAAAATCACCAATTCCGGTCAACTTCTTTTTGACTCTGCCTGTATGGATAATAATACATCATTAGTTTCACTGAGATTGTAAGTTCTGTTTCATCAAGATCCTTTTTAAAATGTTAGTCAAACTGGCCACTGCATCTTGTCTAGCTAAGGGTTGATTCGCTCACAACTACCCTAAAAGTCATCTATGTTTCAATGACAACTTTAGAAAGATTTAATAATGTGTTTGATATCAGCAAGCATTTTTTTCCTTCTTTTTCTTAAAAACCTTGAATTTCAGGTCCATTTTGGTACAAAGAACCTGTCCTAATTGGAGACGCATCCTGCAGGAATCAAACAGCAAACATCGGGGAGAACATCACACTTAGTTGCTCGTTCTACGCTGGGGGAGACCCAGAGTCTGTGGCTGTGTACTGGCTTAGGCCCAACGTTTCGTCCACGGAAAACCAAGCTCAATGGCTGTCCCTTTCCGCTTCCAATTGGGGACTTACAAAATATTTTTCCGAGCCGGGAGTTAGTGACATAAGGTTTGCGAACAGCACATTATTATCTCCATTGGTTTGTTATAGACCTTTACATGTTTGTTTAGTCTCGCATCAACTAAAGGCAATGGTCACCTTTGGTAATTGAATTGTCAAAGACCAGTCTTTCTCACTTGGTGTATCTCAAAATATGCATGAAATAGCAAGAGAAGAATTGAAGAAAAAAACACCTTTGTCGCACAAGTTGTATGCTTTCAGATGCTTGATTTCGAGACCCCAGCTGAATTCTAAAGTTTTGAATTCAATTCAAAATTTTTAGTGAGAATAACGTCACTTCAGTGGGAGCCGTTTCTTGAATGTTTTATGCTATCAACAGCTCTCCAGTAAGTTTTTATGCCAACAATTATTTTGAGTAATTATCATTATAACACCCCTTACCAATATTCGGCCTTTTCATTGGTTTAGAGCGCGTCACATGGTATGTCTTAGTTTTACTAGACGACGGCCGTGTGATAGTGCATCGGTTTGCCGTGTGATAGTGCATCGGTTTGCCGTGCGCTAGTCCGAAGACTATCACACGGCGTGCAGTGCCCAGACGTCCGTTGCGTGTACGAGGATGATAAATTAATAGTCTGTAACCATAGCACTCGAAGCAGACAATATTTGTATAATAGAGTCTAGCGATATGTTAGCCTTTAATCAAGGCGCACGCGGCGGCGGCGGCACCCCGTGATGTCACGCACTTGTCTTTTTTCGTGCGTGATCTGGAGTCGTGCTTGACATCTGGGGGTGCCGCGTGCGCCTTGACTTAAGACTAGTGGTATGTATGCCAACATTCGGAGTTTCTTACATATGTATAACTTGTAAAAATAATCTTCTCAAAAAAGTACCAATGTTTTATCACATTATGCTCCCCTACTATGAACATAATAAGTTATTTCCGAATATTTGAAGCACTATTCTGACATGAAAGATGTATTTTAAATGAATTTCAGGAACATCAGTAGACCTTCAGCCAGTAAACCACCCACAGCCAGCAATGAACTTCGACTAGTCGGTATTACTGAGGAGGCGTACGGTCAGTACATTGTCCGGGCAAACAATAATGGCTTGCCTACTGAGGTGTTCCTGATGGTTTCGAGTCCACCCGGTACATACTACCAGGCTTTATTTTTGGATTTACATAAAGAACAAATAACAATTCCGGAGGGCTTCTCGGCTAATATTAATTAATAGACCCTTAGAAAGCCCTGTGCCAAAAATGGTGCTTTTGTCTATAATGGTAATTTCGCTAATAAACCACCTGACTATATTGAGGTGTTCTCGTTTGAGTAATGATGTTCATTAATTCATGTTGGTATTAAACTACTCAACAAGTTAATGACCACAAAAACTTACTAGGTAAAAATGACTGGAAAGCTGTTACTACGAACAATGTTAGAAATTACCCCCCCCCCCCCCGCAAAAAAACCCCCAAAAAAAACCCGAAAAGTTGAACATGAGAAAGCGTCAGGCACGAAGCTTTTTTCATCAATCTGAAACCACACAATTCTATGCAAAAATTAGGGTATTTTTTCATTACTTCTTGCAACTTTGATGACAAACTGAGCCCAAATTAACATGGTTGTTATGTCGCGCAAGTTGGGATACTTCATGTGAGGATACTAAGTCTATGACAATTACCAAAGTAGGCCTGTTATTGTCATGCATTTTTAATTCCGAGTTGCTGCATGTTCTAGTATCCGTCATATTTATCAGTGCTGAACTCATGGTTCCACATTGGATTGCATTTCGATTGCACAACCATTTAAAACTTTGGAAACTGCAGCAATTTCAAACACTCGACACATATTTACGCCATTGAATAGTGTTTCACAAATCCATGCCAATGAAGTGATATTATTAAAGCCATTATACACTTTCGGTACAGAAAAAAAGGTCACAGATTTGCAAATAATTTACAGGGTTTACAGAAGGTAATGGTGAAAGACTTCTCTTGAAATATTGGTCCATGAAATGCTTTACTATTTGAGAAAACATTAAAACAATATCAATTCTCGATAGCGAGAATTACGGATTTATTTTAAACACATGTCATGACACGGCGAAACGTGCGGAAACAAGAGTGGGTTTTCCCGTTATTTTCTCCCGACTCCGATGACCGATTGAGCCTAAATGTTCACAGGTTTGTTATTTTATATATAAGTTGTGATACACGAAGTGTGGGACTTGGACAATACTGCTTACCGAAAGTGTATAATGGCTTTAAACAAGAAATTGAATTGTTGTTTTGGCTGTTTTTTATTTATTCAGAAGATGAACATGACAAGGCTTGGCTAGCTCCCATTTTCATCTTTGCTTTTGTAACTGTCCTGTTTCTGCTTGTAAAAATGATGGCGGTAGATGTCAAGCTCTGGTATTCGGACAAGTATGGACTCGATGAACAGAATGGTGAGCTTTAATGTGTTTGAAGTTATTGTACATCAAAAGCATTTAAACTTCATAATAATACTATAATTAATACTATAATGCGCACGTATCCACCCTGCTGGGTGTTCAAGGCGCAGTAAAACAACAGAAAAAAAAACAAGAAAAAAACCCAGACACAACATATGATAAGTTTTGAAAACCTGTGACATAAGATAAGTTTTGAGAAGAGATTTGAATGTTGTGGTACAAAGACAAGATCTAAGATTTAGTGGGAGAGAGTTCCAGATTTGCAAGATTTATTGCTAACAGAAATTTGTAAACTTTGTATAGTTGAACTATGGCTGACCGTGTGTTAATCCATTTGGGGATGAACAAAGTAAAAATGCCCCGATCAGGATTTGAGCCTCCGACCTGCAGATGTTGTGCTGGTGCTGTGCGAGCTGAACTATTTAGCCCTTTATTGGCTGTCCCCACTTTTCAAATAAATCTGTTCAGAGGTGCAACAAAGTTTGTCAAATCAAAGAAACTTCCATTATAGGGCAAGCTATATTAGTTCAGTTGACAGAGCCAGCACGTTAATCCGGTGGTCGGGGTTCAAATCCGCATGGTCAATAATTGTTATTTTCTTCAACCCAAATTGCAAATAATGTTTATCGCATGATATTTAAACGTCAGTTTAATAAATAAAAAAATGCACAAGTTGTTCACTGATGATATTGTAAATGTTTTTGTGATTTTACGTTTTAGATAATCTTACAGATTTTGTTTGTATTGCTTTCATGGTTGCTGTTCATATTTATGATAGCTTATACCCAGACCCCGCTATAACAGCAAATCAAAACATGTTTGTCTTCAAAGTTTGTTACTTTACCTTCGCAGACGGGAAGCTTTACGACGCCTATATCTCTTACAGTTGGAATGAAGCTGACCGGGAATTTGTTCTCAATATCCTCCTACCATATTTGGAGAAATTTGGGTACAATGTTTTTATTCCAGAGATACACACAATACCCTCAAACGGTACGTTTCTAATATTTATTTGATTTTAACTCAATTTTGATACCAATAGGGATCGATAATGATAGCGGCCACTATGGTCTTTATATAATAAGGGTTAAGATGATGTTTCACTACCTGCCTAATTTTGGCATGGGAGGTTAAACTATGTAAATCCCAACAGAGCAGCGCCTGCCATGGTCATAGTTCAACCCTTCCCGGCTCGCTCGGTGCTCGACCTGACGTAGGCCTACTCTTTGGCCATTTCCCATTCTTTGAAGCTCATCACGGCTTCAGCATTCAGAAGCTCCTAAAGGCAGTGGACACTATAAGTAAATACTCAAATATGATTGTTAGCATAAAAACTTACTTGGTAACGAGCAGTGGAGAGCTGTTGATAGTATTAAACATTGTGACAAACGGCTTCCTTTGAAGTTACATAGTTTTTTAAAAAAAGAAGTTATTTCTCACTAAAATATTTTAATTGAATTCGAGACCTCAGCTGAGGTCTCGACTTCAAGCGTCTGCAGTGAAAGCAACAAACTTGTGCGACAAGGGTGTTTTTTTTTCTATTATTCTCCCGCAACTTCGATGACCAATTGAGCCCAAATTTTCACAGGTTTGTTATTTTATGCATATGTTGAGATACACCAAGTGAGAAGACTGATCTTTGAGAATTACCAAAGGTGTCCATGCCTTTAAATACTCTGATTTCCACCTAGTCACCCTTGACAATGAATGTCCTTGGAATTTGGGTGACAGTTATTATATATACATGTTAGTGTCAATTGTTCGAAATCAAGGGATTGAGTTTAATTCATGATTGAGTTTGATTCATGCCAATGATAAAAACTAGAACAGGCCAACTAAAATTGTTTTAAAAAGTACTTTTAATTGTATTTCTTGCAGTTTTCTTGGAGGAGCTGAGTAGAGCATTGACTTCAAGTCGTCGTTTTATTATGGTCATTACGCCAAGTTACACTTCCTCACAGTTCAGTCAGTACGAGGTGCACCATGCCACTGATGTCATGTCATCCAAGCTGGCTACGTGTATTATTCCCATCTTGATGGGTGTGTCTCTTTATAAAGATTCATCACCTCTTAGCTGCCCATCCTCCCCTACATCAATCTCAACAGCATCATCGTCTTTATCACTTTCATGCTCGTCCTCCTCTTCCCAAGACTCCTCTTCATCCGACTGCTCATCCGAAATGCCATCTCCAAGTTATTTTTCGCCATCTTCAAAAAAAGTCAAGATGGATTTCAGATTGTGTCCTCTCCTCGGGCAGCTTCTGACTGTCGTAAAGCCAATAAAAACTTCCAGAAAGGTGGTTAACATACTGTGCAATTATAACAGGTTCCTTAAGAAACTGCGATTGCGTATGCCAAAACCCCCAGGTAGAAAACAAGATGCCTTAACGCCTCTTGAAATGGTAAACGTGCCACACAACAAACGTCTTGTGGATAATGAAGTGCTGCCTGAAGAGTACGTGTCAGATGATGGGTACATACATCATGGTCATCCGAAGATGTATCCAATGGGACATGACATTAATGTCACTGCTGCGGATAGGCCTAGACCTATTCTTCATCCAGAATTGCAGAGAGGATTATCAGAAGTTGAAGAAAGACAACTTCACACAGTTATCGCCGATATCCATGCCACAAACAAAACTTCAAGAGAAACTGATACGGGAGAGAGGCACCAGACGAAACCACGTATCAACACTCACAGGCATCAAACTATGCAATGGAGCTCATCAATTGGTGATCAAGAAGGGTTGCCCCCGGCGTGACCTTATACCAGTCCTATTCCATGTAACTAATTTACCACCCTACAAGACACAGCTCTCATTGGCCCAATTTCATAGAGTTGCTTAACGGTAAGCAATTTGTTTTGCTTCGTAGCAAAAAACCTTGCTTAAAGCCATTATACACTTTCGGAACAGAAAACAAAATAAAAGTTCACAAATTTACAAATAACTTACAGGGTTTACATAAGGTAAAGGTAAAAGACTTCTCTTGAAATATTATTCCATGAAATACTTTACTTTATGAGAAAACATTGAAACAATTATAAATTCTCGACAACGAGAATACGGATTTATAGTAAACACATGTCATGACACGGCGAAACGTGCGGAAGCAAGGGTGGGTTTTTCCCGTTATTTTCTCCCGACTCCGATGACCGATTGAGCCTAAATTTTCACAGGTTTGTTGTTTTATATATAAGTTGTGATACACAAAGTGTGGGCCTTTGGACAATACTGTTTACCGAAAGTGTCCAATGGCTTTAAGCAAGAGTATGAAATGAAACATTTGCTGGGTGTTTCCGTTAAGCACAAAATATACCGTTAAGCAGCTCTATGAAATTGGGCCGAGAAGACGAGCAGAGTATACTGTTCCAAACGTCAAGACCACAACGGCTCTTTTCAGAGGCAGCACTCCCTCTAAACAGATGTTTTACATGGTTGTACCTGCGAGTTTAGTATTTGTTATTTTAAGAGCTCGCATGGTTTTGGCCTAGTGAATTGGTTCATCTTACTTCGATTGGAGTTTGTTTTTATTGACGTATGACGTCACACGTATTTTGCTAAAATATACCTGCAAGTTTACTATTAAGTAATTATATAGTTATTCTTATAGCTCACATGGTTTTGCCTATATAGTGAATTGGTTCATCTTACTTCGATTGGAGTTTGTATTATTGACGTATGACGTCACGCGTATTTTGCTAAAATATACCTTTTGTGTGTGGTGACATGTATAGGGTTTGTTGTACAGATTTTATCCAAACATAGTGTAATTATTCTGTAGGTGTTGATGGCAACATTTTGTCCTGAAATGATGAATCTGTTTGTACATCTTCCGTGGTATAAAGCACGTGTTTACATTTCTTGTACATTTCATTTGTTTTGTTTGTAAGATCAGGGGTGGATTTCACAAAGGTAGTCCTAACAATGCTAAGAGATAGGACTGGCCCTAAGTTAGGACCAGTAACTCATCCTAACTTAGGACTGGTGCTAATCCTAACTTAGGACTGGTCCTATCTCTTAGCGTTGCATAGGACTAGTCCTAAGTTAGGACTACCTTTGTGAAATCCACCCCTGTGTGTGTAGGACTTCTTTTCGATTTTGAACAAAATCAATGAAATCATTTGAGAGAAACGTCCATTCTGAAATTCTTAGTAAGGCAGTGTGCGAATTGACATGCAAATGTTTAATCGGTTTGTCACTATTTCCCGTGACCCGCATGGCCGATCGATCTCAAACGTCTACACAGGTTTGTCAGTTTATGTATACTATTGTGGATTACACAAAGTGCTTATCATGCCAGCAACTCTATTTCCCGCCTCTATTTCCCGCCTTTGTGCATCAAGCTAATCCACCTCCACAGTACTTAAGCAGCATGCAGCATCAGAGTCCAGCATTCTCCAGAAGACAATCAGAGCAAACTGATCGAAACGTCGAGTTGAAATCAACGGTTCTTTTCAGAACCACTCTAACTCATTAGAGATAGTCATTACATGGTGTTACCACAAACCTTTCCATATCATATTTCCACCATGCAAAGTTTCAAATCCTACTTAACTGTTTTGTTAGAAAAAATTAATGATGTAATGTTCCTTTAATCTCCTTTGTGAATGCATACAATGGACTGGTTTGCAACGTCTCTCCGTTCGCTCTTACCACATTCTTACGTTTACTTTTAACTCGGCCACTTACACAAAAATTCAACATAACGAAATTGTATATAGTACTGTAAAAACTTTATTTCTCGAATAAAAGTTAAATTAACAATCCGCGAGTATTAACTACTCTATCGATACAATTCACAACCTTTTCGTTAAAATAAAGTATAATCGACATTCCATCATTCGTTTATAACAGGTATCATTCTAAATTTAAACTGCCAAGTGTAGTTTAACAAACTTTGATATTGGTAGATATTTCTGGAGTAGTGGTCCGTTTAATTAATGTATTATTTTTTAACAGTGTCGTACTGCTTATTCTTTGACAGCGCACATTATGCAACTTACTTTTCCTGCATTGGCCCGACATCAACGGCAATAATCTTTGTTGTATTTCTAAGTCTATCTTTATACAATTTTTTTTTGTGCAACATTGCATAACAAACCACTGGACACAATGACCGAGTTTAATCAACTTATTACATGACCATCACGCTTGCCTGGTGAAGATAAGCAAATTGAATAGCGTTAAACACACTGGACACTTGGTAATTGCCAAAGACCAGTCTTCTCACTTGGTGTATCTCAACGTGTGCATAAAATAACTAACAATAAGGTCGTCGAAGTTGCGAGATAATAATGAAAGAAAAAACACCTTGTCACACGAAGTTATGTGCTTTCAGATGATTGATTTCGAGACCTCTCATTCTAAATCTGAGGTCTTTAAATCAAATTCGCGGAAAATTACTTCTTTCTCAAAAACTAAGTCACTTCAGAGGGAGCCGTTTCTCAAAATGTTTTGTAAGATCTACCTCTCCCAATTACTTGCTACCAAGGAAGGTTTTATGATAATAATTATGTTGAGTAAATACCAATAGTGCCCACTGCCTTTAAGCCGATGTCCCATGGCAAATCTATCCGCCTGAGATGCTGTCCCCTACTATGGGTAATAAACGTGGGCTGAAGAAGGGTGTTTCAAAAGAGGGCGTTATCAGAAGTAGTTTGTACACGGTATACGCCGTATGGGCATGGGGGACAGAATGTTCGGGGGACACGATATCCTGCCACATGGCTGGTGTACTACTAGCATCATTCGGAAATGGTTTGAATTCTTAATCCAGATCGGCTTAGCCTTAGTAAGACCCTTACTCTATGGTAAGACTTGTGTACAAGAAGATAAACTGTCGCGGTGATAGCGAAACGGATCTCTCGCATCTATCTCGCGAGAGGGCTCCGCACGTGACACAGTCCAGTAGTCGCGAGAGCAGCAGTATCCCAAGATATTTGCGAGGGGACCGTTTCGCAACGACTTTTCCACAAGTCTAAGTGCGTTTAATTCACTATTCTCTTAGTTTGAATTCCTCAATAAATATTATGAAAACACACTAGTCCATGTGATTTAATATACAAACAAGACTTTGGGTATAGTGTTCAATATAACTGGAAAACTGCACGCACCAAGATGGATGCTATTTTATTGATAATAGTCACAAGATGCTTTTAGTTTGACAAAGATACAGTGGACTTATTGACAAAATAACTGTTTACTGATTATGCCAGAAGCTGATTTCACGAAACTCTAGGATTAATCCTCCTCGAGTTAGGACAAGTCTCGTCCTATCTTGTGATGGGTTCAATGCGTCCTAACGTATATGGATACAGAACTTAACTCATCCTCATCCTAAGATTAGTCCTAAGTTAGGAAGAGTTTGGTGAAATCGACGGCTGTTACTGTCTACGAAATATAGACCCACAGCAGTAACCCATGCCATTTATTACAATAACACACATGCAAGATTTTCGAAAATCAGAACTATTTTGTTTCAGTTTTTGTTGTTTTCGTTTGGTTGAAATTTTCGTCTGATCCGATCTCTTGCGCTTGAATAATGTTTCGCTTCTTCAGTGAGCGTACGAAGAGACCGGTCACAAGAAATAGCAGTGACGAGGAGACGACTAACAACACGCTCAGTAGAGTTATCGTTACGCTGTATTCGCCGGAACTATTTCCTGCTGTGTGGACCCGTTCATCATCTGGGCGGTAATGTATACTTGTTGTATGTAAGGGCAGCTTAGAGGAGAACATTTCAAAAATTAAATCAATGGAATGAGTTTTGTCTCCTGATGTTCATTCGAGCATTTCCAGGATTCCATGTTTATTTAAATCTTAATTCATTGCAAATTTGAGGCATTGTGGTTTTTATAACTCTAATTTTGATCACAGACAGTGATGATGTCAAATTCTGACCTATGACCTGAGGCCGATTTCACAAATCAATCTTGAAGGCACGGGACACTTTTGGTAATTACATGTACTCAAAATAACTGTTAGCATATAAACTTACTTGGTAACAAGCAATGACGAGCGGCTGATAGTATAAAACATTGTGCGAAACGGCCCCCTCTGATTTTTGTTTTAGTTTTTTAGGAAGAGGTAATTTCTGACTCAAACAATAAAAGACTTCAGCAGAAGCCTTTTATTATGCATCTGAACGCACATAAAGTAATGTACAAAGGTGTTTTTCTGTCACTATTCTCTTGCAAATTCGAAAACCTAAGCCAAAATGTTCACGAATTTGTTATGCTATGCATATGTTTGGATACACCAAGTGAGAATACTGGTCTTTGTCAATTACTAAACATGTCCAGTGCAATGCTATACACAGATGACTATCACAATACAAATCACTATGGCAATACTGACAAACCATCTTAAAGACACTGGACACTATTATTGTCAAAGACCAGTATTCTCACTTGATGTATCTCAACATATGCATTTAAAAACAAACCTGTGGACATTTGAACCATTTGGTCGTCGAAGTTGCGAGATAATAATGGAAATAAAAAACACCCTTGTCACACCATGGTCACACGAAGTTGTGAGCTTTCAGATCCTTGATTTCGGGACCTCAAAATATAATTCTGAATTCTCGAAATAAAAATCCCAGAAAATTAACCTCTTTCTCGAAACTACGTTACGACAATTAAGTTGTGCAAGTTATGAAATAAAAATCCTGGTCAGTGTGGGGCTCGAACCCACGACCCTCGCGTTATTAGCACGATGCTCTGCCGACTGAGCTAACCGACCACTTCACATCTTATCTAACTTTTATTAAGTATTGACAATAGCCGTTTCTCACAATGTTTCATATCAACAGTTATCCATTGCAGACAACCAAGACATTTTTCTATGCTAACAATTATGTTGAATATAGTTACCAATAGTGTCCAATGTCTTTAAGGTGAATCTTAGAGATTTGTGAAAACGACTATTCACACAGGAGCAAACTAGCCAGGGATCCTTGCTAAATTGCTCTCGTGTGAAAGGGGCTTATGATGTATGTTTACACACCTTCCTTTATTTGATCAATATGATTGAGCGAAAGTGTTACTTCGGTCGAGTACCCATTTTCTGCATAGACTTTCCAAGTTCCGAAGGCATTTTCTTTACTGTCTTCAACATACAGACGAGCGCTTATCACACTGTTGTTCTCACTTTAAACAAAAACAGAGAAAAGCAAAAGTTAAGTTTGATGATGGTTATGCTTCAATTAAAGGCACTATTGGTAATTACTCAAAATAATGGTTAGCATAAAAACTTACTTGGTAACGAGCAATGGAGAGATGTTGATAGTTTAAAACATTGTGAGAAACGGCTCCCTCTGAAGTAACGTAAGTTTTTTAAGAAAGAAGTAATTCCTCACTTATATTTGAATTGAATTTGAGACCAGCTGAGGCCGCGAACTCAAGCATCTGAAAGGACACAACTTGTGCGACAAGGGTGCGTTTTCTTCCATTATTCTCTCTCAACTCGACGACAAAATTGAGCTCAAATTTTCACATGTTTGTTATTTTATGCATAATGTTGAGATACACCAAGTGAGAAACTGGTCTTGCGAGAAGACTGGTCTTTGACAATTATCAAAGTTGTCAAGTGACTTTAATGTTTCAGATCCATTTTATACTTTCCCCATTTTGAGGTTCGATTCTTCTATTACCGTATTTCCTAAAAACTATTACCGCACTTCACACAATGTCAACAGAACAAGAGAAACCGAAACAAGTTGACCTTTGACACAAACTAAAAGTTGTTTGGTTTGATCCTAATTCTCATTCTAGATTACCGATTGCCTGCTTTCGCCTACTTGCTAGTTTGGAATTTTTTTGTGGTTTAATGTACAGGCATTTGTCATTGAGGTGTCTGTTTGTTCTGTTGTTTTGTTTTGCTAATTTCAACATAATTATAGTTTAACATCAATCATAGTTTAGTTAGATGGTTTATACAAATTATGAACTAAATAGCAGTGGACACTATTGGTAATTACGCAAAATAAGTATTAGCATAAAACCTTATACTTGGTGACGAGTAATTACTCATAACTCGTTGATATTATAAAACATTGTGAGAGGCAGCTCCCTCTGAAGTAACGTAGTTTTCGAGAAAAAACAAGTAATTTTCCACGATATTAATTTCGATACCTGAGATTTAGAATTTGAGGTCTCGAAATCAAACATCTGAAAGCACACAACTTCGTGTGACAAGGATGTTTTTCTTTCATTATTATCTCGCAACTGAGCTCATGTTCATAGGTTTGTTATTTTATGCATATGTTGGGATACACCAAGTGAGAAGACCGGTTTTTGACAAATACCAGTAGTGTCCAGTGTCTTTAAAGCCCGGTCCATTTATTTGCCTTACGCATATTAATAATTGTAAAGCTATACTCCGCGGTAGTAGAATATACAGCAAGAGAGTTCTCTAAAGAACAAACCCACCTGGCAATATGCTATAGATATTCATAATAGACCTTTTCGCAAATACCGGGGCGCGCGCGTAAAGCTTGGAATTAGGTGCATTGTGGTCTAGCTGGTATACAAATTTGATCCATATATATCCCACAATGCACCTCATTCAACAGTCTGCGCTTGCGCATTGGTATTTGCGATAAGGTCTATGGTGTTACCGCAAACCAAATATATTGTAATTTGACCGTTACTCATGAATGTATTATTCCTGGTCTCACCTGAAATTCTCCTTAGTAAGATAGTCGATGTCCTGTATGACCTCAATGGGTGTGTCCACGTCATCTACTACCTTCATCCAGCCTACACTGCCGAGTCCAGCCGTTTGGTGGCCCAAGTAGAACTTGCAGTAGAAGCTGACCGTTTGACCAAGCTTGGCCGTGTGATTGGTACATGAGCTCTCCTTGTCTTCTATGAGAACGGGTGGACCATTGTAGGACTCCTCTGAGGGTGGGGAAATAGTTCAACATTAGTAAGGATGTGATGTGTGGTGAGGAAACTATTAGGCCAAGTAAAAAAGAAAACATGTTTTGCGTCCCCGCCCGCTTCCTTTTTACAGGCCGCCTCCTTTTTTATTTAATTTTTTATTTTATCTTTTTATGCACATTTTTTTTTTTTAAATAGGGTTATTTTAAATGATCTCAAAAACAATCTGAATGTCTTGTCTGAATGCCTCGACTAAATTGTTTCATTTATGTTTTGTGTATTTCAGCAGTAGAAAAAACAATGGATATTTGACATTTTAACAAAGAATGGAGGCCATCTTGAAATAAAAAATAAAAAATAAAAAGCCCCTCTTCCTCTTTTTTTTGAAAAACCCGGACGTGAAACATGTTTTTTTACTCGGCCTTACAATGCATTGGACATGTTTGGTATACCATAAACCTTACTTGGTTACGAGTAATGTAGAGAGGTTGATAAGTATTAAACATATTGTATAAAAGATATAGTATAAAACATATAGTATAAAACATATAGTATAAAACATGTAGTATAAAACATATAGTATAAAACATATAGTATAAAACATATAGTATAAAACATATAGTATAAAACATAAGAGTATAAAACATATAGTATAAAACATATAGTTGGTATAGTATTCAATCCAATTTAAGTTAATTCAATTCAGATCAACTCAATAATGTTTTAATTCCAAATACCTTAAAATAACACGACAGAAGTTGTCAAAGGCCAGTGTGTGTTCCAACATATTCATAAACGCAACATTATGCATTTCATAACCTGTGAACAATTTGGGCTCAATTGGTCATCGAAGTTGCAAGACGGAAAAAACACCATTGTTTCATTACTTTGTGTGACTTCATCAAATGCATTAAAAAAGTGAGAAGATACCCCTTTCTCGAAAACTACGTTACTTCAGAGGGAGCAGTTTCTCACAATATTTTATACTATCAACCTCTCAAGCCTACATTACTCGTTATTACCAAGTAAGGTTTATGCTAACATTTATTTTGAGTAATTACCAACAGTGTATAATGCCTGAAAATGAAAACTACTAATACAAGTATTGGATGCATGGATGTGATTTCAACAAGCGATTATATTCTGCAACACGCACGAAAGAATTGCATCAAATTGTGTTTTTGTTCACTTCCTTGTCCGCGCTTGGAATTTGATCACTGTACACACGAAATAGAAGACGATGTGACCTTTGTTTACATTCAAACCGTCCTCAGTTGACAAAATATTACATACGTCATGTTTCGCCGGGCACTGAGTTGCGTAGTCAAAGTAAGATTGCATACACTTTCTAGCTGGCTGCCAAAACACAAAGGTTTTGCCCGGCGGTATGCGCGCGAATCATGTTATGATTTTCGTGTGACGTCAGAGGTCACATCGTCTATACCACGCCCACCAGTGTGGAATTAAAGGCAGTGGACACTATTGGTAGTTACTCAAAATAATTACTAGCATAAAACCTTACTTGGTGTTGAGTAATGGAGAGAGGTTGATAGTGTACAAAACATTGTGAGAAACGGCTCCCTCTGAAGTGACGTAGTTTTCGAGAAAGAAGTAATTTTCCAGTTTAGATTTTCAGGTCTCGAAATCCAGCATATGAAAGCACACAATTTCCTGTGATAAGGGTGTTTTTTCTTCTTTCTTTAATATCTCGCCGACCAATTGAGCTAAAATTTTCACAGGTGTGTTACTGAATGCATATGTTGAGATACACCAAGTGAGAAGACATGGTCTTTGACAAAAGACAATGTCTTTAAATTTAACACGTAAAGTTCAAAATTGACCTCACCCTTGACCCAGAGTGAAATACTCCTGCTAACACTGCGCTTTCCATTTGACACAACACACGTGTACTTTCCTTCGTCGTTGAAGTCAGCGTCTTTGATGAGCAGCACTTGGTTTCTGTCCTCCAGGTGTTCATGGTCAGATGATTTCCATGGATACGGGACGCCATCTTTGTACCACGTGATGCTGCAGAAATTCAAAGCTTCGCAATTCAATTTCTTCATTGATCCAACGAATGTAAACTCGACTGCAGATACCTCGTAGACAAATGTGGGATTTCCGTCTGCAAGAACAATGTGTAAGATTACGTGAAAATAAAGGTATTTGCTGCAAAGCCTAAATAGCACATGCAGTTTATGTCACACAACCCCCACCCGATCAGCAGAGTGTGGGTACGAATCCCCAGCCGTGACACCTGTGTGTCTTTAAGCAAGACACTCAACCATTGCTTCGTCCTTCGGATTGGACGTAAAGCCGTTGGTCCCATGTGTTGTGTAACGCATGATAAACCAATGCACTTATCGAAAAGAGAAGGGGTTCGCCCCGGTGTTCCTGGCTGTGGCTGCTGTATGCGCCGAAGCACCTTGTAAACCCTTGTAAGGTGCTACATAATTGGGTCTCATAATTCTTAACTGCAATAACCTATCTTTCTGAAAGTTTGTATATATACTCAGCGCCTTGAGTACCTTGTTTGGGTGCACGTGCGACTTCGAAATTATTATATTATTATTATTATTTTAATATACCAAAACATGGATGTTATATAACCTTGATGACCATCATGTAGACTACAATCAGTTCTAAAGACACACTCTCCAGCATTTATAAAAGATGTATTTTAAACGGATTCTGCAATTCCAAAAACAGTATGCAGAATAAACTGCAGCTCACGTGCAGTTTTTTCAAACGGATCACTAAAAAGGCACGATAATCAATTTTGATGACGAACAAGTCTTGCACGTTCTGTGGTTTCTGACATTACACAAAATTTGCCTCAGACGTGCATCGAACCCCGCACGACTTTCCAGAACCTAAGCAGGTTTTGCGACCACTAGACCACAGCGATCACACCGGAACCAAGGCTATTAGGGAGGTCACCCGGATGCCCGAACCGGACAAAGAGTAGAGGACATTCGTGTTAAAGTCACCTGTAAATATATATTTTTTTTCTTTCAAACATAAGAGTATATGCTTACGAACAATAAAACAATTTTTTTAAGTAACTGTTTGTCACGATTTATATGTTTAAAAAATATATAAAGTTGTTTGGGGGCTGACTCCGCCTACCCCTTTTGTGACATGTGACAAGTACATGTACGTCCAATTCGTGAGTTGGTACATTTCAAAAAGTGTTTTTCTGCTTTCAGCAGCAATACACCTGGTCGGCATTGCCGGAAAGTTTAACCTTTTGCCTTGCAGGTGTATATGCGTCATTGCCAGCAAACCACAAAAGCTTTGCACTCTCTTTATGTAAACGAGTGAAAATTCACTCTTTTGCTCAAGTGGTGTCAATTTCACTCTGTAAGAGTGAAAGTCAATATGTTTCACTCTCTTTGAGTGAAATTGGAACTAAGTTCACTCTAAAATGTTTTAAAAGTATATACCCGTCTTTCACTCCATAAAGATTTGTCCGTATGGCTCTTTGCAAGAGTGGTATGGCAGGCAAAACGAGTGTTGTTTTTTTTCACTCTTTTTACGCCTGCAACCGCGGACCTCCAATATTGCCCTCTTTTGTTTATACTTTTTTTTTGCGACAGCTCCCATTGGTTTCGCACACGTTTTCCAACCGTTGTCCTCTTTTGTTGTATAGATACCAGGTTTGATTGTGTAATACCCATATCTAATAGGCCTACTCACTGAAGGGTCAAGGTGTTCGGGCCATCAGGATTTTATACTTCGGAAGTCCGCAACTAAAGAATGAAGAACGTACTCGTAAAACCTTTATGCAGTGATTGTTTGTTTGTTTTTTGTTCTTTTTAACTCATTGTTGTTTTCCCATTGTGATTGTACCTTCTCATTTTTTTTAAAATACCGTTATCGTAAATTTACTTGCAGTCGGCTGATGCTCCGATTTGTAAATTGGTATAATAAGCCAGTAATGAAAATACCCCCTTCTGTCACTGTCCCTGAAAGAGTAATATTGTGTTCTAATTGCTACTTTTGCACCCGGAGTGAGCTAATAAAACACACATGGGTTCCTTTCGGCGAATGCGGTCTACGGAGTCCATTTTTTTAAAATATATAACAAAACGAGGAAGTGGAATGACATTTTCATTAAGGCCCAGTATTGATATAAACAAAGGAATTTTTACGTACTTTTGGTTATGGCAGTACAAACTTTCGATTAGAAGCCACGGCAGCTTTCGATGGTATAAAGCAGTTTGAGAATGATTTCACTTTCAAGTAATATCGTGGTTATGAAAAAATATATATGCAAGGTTTTGTTCCCTAAAATCACGGAAGCTTTGGGTTGATTTTTCCTGCATGTTCGGATTTTCGGCCACCTCTTAAAATAAAATTTACACAATCAGTTTTATTGTATAATACATAAACGTTTATATAGGATTGTTAAACCAATCCAAAAACCAAAAGGTTCATACTTTGCAACACATAGGCTTTCATTCAGAAAATCAATTTAAGAATCAAACATTGAAATTCAAACATTCAAATGAATCAAAGCTTTGTCTCCATACGACGATTTTCCAATATTTATTTATTTCTATATCGTTACACCACATTCAGATTGAGTCTGTTCCCTCAATTATTATCTCAGAAAATGAATGTTATATTTTAAGTGATAGTCTCCGATTCTACATCTTAATTGTCTTACCCCCAACTGGTTCTTCTTGGAGAGCACATCCAAATCCCGGTCCAACTCCGCATATCAAAATGGCAGCTGCAGCAACAATAGCAACATTAGGCCTAGCCATGATGTTCATCTCGGATGCTTGTATGAGTCAACTCAGAGTCGAGAGAGAGGAAGAACTTGCTCGTTCTTTCTTCGTCTGTGATGTTGGTGCTTCAATGCTGCGTTATCGAAGAAGTCGCATCTTGCTGCTATGGTGCCAAACAGCTCTTTATATATCCCAACCTTCCTGCGTATTTTTGGTAAGCTTGTGACCACAACCAGGATTGCAAACATGACTCTGCGGTGTGCTTTCGGTGGGCGTATTTGTTGGTTTCCATTTATTCAGTTTCACTTTATTACAAAACATCTGAAACTCCTTTTATTGACCAGGGCCCAATTTCATAGAGCTGCTAAGCACCAAATTTGATTAGCATGAAATTTCTTCCTTGATAGAAACAAGATTTCCAACAAAATTTCCACATGATTTCCAGAGTAAGCATGCAAACAACAGCTGAATACCAATAAAAAGCAATAAGCAACGAATGGAAATTTGGTTGTAATCCTGTTTTTATCAAGGAAGATATGTCATGCTAAGCAATTTTTTTTTGCTTAGCAGCTCTCTGAAATTAGGCCCAGGACCGGCGTCTTTGAATGTGTAATACAGAGAAAGAGCGTCGTACCAAATGCTGTGTTTTGTTGTTATTATTATAAAACAGCAAGCCTGTGAAAATTTGGACTCAATTGGTCTTTGAAGTTGCAATAAAATGATGAAAGAAAAAACACCCTTGTTGTACAAATTAATTTGCTTTCAGTCAGGCCAGAAGTCTTTAATTTTTTTAGTGAGAAATAATTATCTCTTTCTCAAAAACTACGTTAGGCCTACTCCAGAGGGAGTCATTTCTCACAATGTTGTATACAACAGCTCTCCATTGCTCGTTACCAAGTAAGGTTTTATGCATATTAATTACCAAACGTGTACAGTGCCTTTATCATGTACTCCACTATTGTGATAGATGGACACTTTTTTTTATGTTTTGTTTAGTATGTACAATCATCGAATTAGAAATAGATTTCTACCTGCATATAGTGCGGTGTTTGACCGGTGTGAGATAAGCACACAGCCAGGGACAGACGCAAGCAGTGATATTGACGCAAATCCGCAACGTTCCGGACATTTCGATACAGTTCGCAATTCTCAATCCTTTTGGGGTGAAACAGAAGACCTGGTGCAACCAACCATGCATGGAGATTTACAACCCAGTATCTTGTTTTACACACATTCAGTAATCAGTACGATAATGACCGCAGTGTGATTAAGTCTTAAGCTTATTAAGCTTATAATCTCTTGTGGTAATTGGGTATAGTCAAAACTGATTTGGAAATAAGCGGTTTTCAAGGAACAGTTATTTTCGTCTTTTTTCCAACAAGCCATCGAAACTAATTACAAATTGCAACATTTCGATCTGATGTTTATGTATGTTGACACAATGATCTTTGTTTGCGTAGGTTTAAATACGCCCTGGTATACACTCATAAGTAATTTCCGGTACCTCCTCAACTTTATCCTTTCGATGTTGGGTGAATTGAATTTAGATTCAGTATTGCGGAGGCAGTAGTTTGAACTGCAAAACCTAATAGTCCACCAGAAAGCGTTGTCTTAAAGACACTGGACACTATTGGTAATTGTCAACATAAGCATGAACTAACAAACCTGTGAAAATTTGAGCTCATTGGTCGTCGAAGTTGCGAGAAGTTGTGTTCTTTCAGATGCTTGATTTCGGAACTCAAAATCTAATTATGAGGTCTCGAAATCAAATTCGTGGAAAATAACTTCTTTCTCGAAAACTACGTTAGTTTATTGCTCCATGTTCAGAGGGAGCCGTCTCTCACAATGTTTTATACTATCAACCTCTCCCCCATCTCGTTACTAAGTAATATGCTATAACAATTATTTTGCGTAATTACCAATCGTGTCCACTGCCTTTAATTAAAACGGTACATTGAAGCATTTGTATTTTTTAAAGTTCGAATAAAATTCTATGTTTAGGCCTATTTCCATGCATTGAATTATAGAAATAAATGCAATTTATGGACTACCTTCAAAAGCGTCATGAAAGGAACAATACATATTGTTGTCTTTGCTGACAAATCAGTTGCTGGCAGAGTGTAAGCACTTTATGTAATCCACCAAACAGGCCTACCTATTGAAAAACCGGTAGAAGTTTGAGATCGATCGGCCATCTGGGTCACAAGAAATTAGTGAAAACCAGATTACATATTTTGCAGTACCGGTACATCGATTAAAACAAATGAATAAAACGCTCACTGAGCGATAAACTCCAAACGGGAAATCAGTTTTGTTTATTTCTCATCAAATTATAGGCCTGTCACCGAGTTTTTTTCTTACCAATTATGTTTGTGTTTAGCGTCAATTATTATTATTATTATTATTTTTTTTAATGATGATAGTTTAATGTGCAACGGTCAGCATAGTTGGCTGTAAATCAAGTTTTTTATTCAGCCATCATTTTGTGTAACAAAAAGGTAGTAACCGAATGAAAAAAAGAAATAATTATTCGGAACCATGTTCGTCACATTCCCTTCACTAACCGTTTGGAAACCCCGATGTCCGTTTAGGAACTCGACTAATTTCCCTGTACATAATAATCTGCAATGATGTGCATTAATTGGAATGGAAATGTGGAAATAGTCTAGGTATACCGATGTAGGTATTACCTTCTTCATGTTCCCATCATTTGAGCTAATAAACCGCGTAAAATTGAGTCGCACTTATTCAAATAAGTAGGGCCTATGTAGACTAGCATGGCGTTAGAATGCCAACTGTTAGGAAACTTTCCCTATGTCGAGTCCTCATTGGAAACATTATGAAATTTAGTGACACTGGTCCCAAGCAACTGTGGTATAGTATTGCAACTGCATTTGGTCCTAATACAAGGCGGTTGTAACTTAGTTTTGTAATTATGAGAAGACAACTTTGCATGAAATTGTGGTGGTCACAACATAGCAATAGCCTTGTTACAATAAAACAGGAAAACCGGCTTCATGACTTTGAATCATCAGTGATACACCAAAAACAATTGGGTGACGAGTACGCTAAATTCTCAATAATCATCCCACCCACTATTTTGGACTTTGTATTCAAATCCGTAACCTGTGCCATGCATTTAAAGCGCGCCATCGTAGATCAGAAGCAATGCTATCTCAGGTGCCAATAATTAATGACTTGAGATGAGACTACGTTTCAGCGTCACTGATTGGTGGAATGTCATCAGAGCTGTGGCGCTGCGGCCTTTGATAATAATATGATAATAATGTTTGTTCATGTCAATATTACACAACGTGAGAAAATACTGCATGCCATTGCCAGGTACGACAGTGTCATTGCTAACGTCATTGCTTTTCGTTCCGGCAACTAAATTCACCAACTTTTTATTTCTAAGTTTAATGGTCATTGTTTATACTTCTCTCCAATGTCAACGCTAATGATGATGACAACATTTATTTGTTACTCAGCAAAAGCTCGTTGTAAACAAAACCTTCACCACGATGATATTTGTCGAAACCTAATTCTTTAGCAATTAATCAGTATGAGCATTGAGCCAGATAAAATGCTTGAAAAGCTTATTGGTTTTGGGTCTTACCCATACACCGATGTGTTTTCCCGAGTCCTGTGAACAATTATCACATTCACAGGCATATTACTCGGGTGGGATTCGAACCCCCGACCATTGCAATTCTAGAGTATCTTACCAACTATAGACCATGCCGAGCTTTTTCGGTAGCTAGAAGCACATCAGTGTATGGGTGAAAACCAAAATTAATATTCTTTATCCCCGATTTCGCTTGATAAGCTATTGTGTTTATTTTAACCTTATAAAACAAATAATCTCCAGCATACCACCAACTACTGGAAGCCGTTGAACAAGAGGCATTTTTTTCCCTGAGGACGTATTATCTTCTGAACATTATAACCGTCAATGACACCAATCATGCATTAGCCTCTATCTTTTGAAATTTGAACTGAGATTCCAGTAATTTCCTGCAAGAATTTTGAAAACTAAATATTTTTTATATGTTTTCAGAAGTTCGGGCGGTGCAAGGACGATCAAATAATTTTGTCTAGATTGTACTCGCAGGTTCGACTCGTTTCTCACGTAGCTGTCCTTACTTAGAAACCACAAAATAATATGGTGTTGTCACGAGCCATACCAGTAGCCATGTGGTTGTATTATGTTATGAAGAGCATGTGGTTTAATTTTATCGGAAAAAAACTTCGCTGTCGTTAAAGCCATTGGACCCTTTCGGTAAACAGTGTTGTCCAATGCCCACACTTTGTGTACCACAACTTCTATATCAAAATAACAAACCTGTGAAAATTGAGGCTCAATCGGTCATCGGAGTCGGGAGAAAACAACGGAAAAACCCACCCTTGTTTCCGCGCGGTTCGCCGTGTCATGACACGTATTTAAAATAAATCCGTAATTCTCGTTAATTGTTTTGGTGTTTTCTCAAAAAGTACAGCATTTCATGGAATAATATAATAGAGAAGTCTTTCACCATTGCCTTCTGTAAACCCTGTAAGTTATTTGTAAATCTGTGAACCGAAAGGGTCCAATTACAAAGCTGAAGCAGAAAACAATGAAACAGTTAAAGGAACAAGTACGTGTATCGGACGAGTTGGTCTATAAAAAACGTTTGAAACCGTTTGTTATGAAATGCATATGTTTAGAAAGATGTTTTAAAAGTAGAATATAATGATCCACACAAGTATCACTCGAAACTGCACGGTTTTCCTTTTACGTCGCGAACTATCACGGTCGGCCATTTATGGGAGTCAAAATTTTGACTCCCATAAATGGCCGACCGTGTTAGTCGACAGGGTAAAAAGAAAACCACGCAATTTCGAGGCATATTTGTGTAGATCATTGTATTCTACTTTTACAATATCTTTCTAGCCATTTACAACAAACGGTTACAGAACGATTTTCAAAGACCAACTAGACCGATCCAAGGCAACGTGTTCCTTTAACCGGTCATAACAAATTACCACCATGACAAAGTATTTTTAAATATAGGAACAAAACGGTGGTGACATAGCCTACTGCCAGTGTCAAACAAATATTGAAAAAAAAAATCAGCTGTGTTTCACAGGCCTGCTAAACGTATGACCTTTCATCTGATTAACTTAGTCTTCAACCGAAAGCCTCTCTGGACTTTCGAAACGTCAGGCCATTGATTTTGCATTGTCAATTTTCGACAATGATGAATTTATAATAAATATTGCGCCTAATTGGGAGACTCGGGACATTTACGTTACCTTGAAGCACAGCTAGCGAGAATTGTTTGCAACTGTGACTTGTGTAATGTTCTTCAGCTATACGTGTATATTTCCTTTTTCGACCCCCACACTTAAATCTCCAATGAGTCAACTCTAATGAGCGACATACAAGCATAATGCCAAACATAATGTCACAGAATGTTACCCCCTTCCCATTTGGTGCTACCATTCCAATTTTGGTCCTCCTTCTTAATTGATGCTTCCCTTCCCATATTTTGGTGCACCCTTCCCACTTCGTGCCCCTCCCCCATTTTATTTGATGGAAAGCACGCGCCCCGCCCATTGTGTAATCCCACAAGGCGCCCTCAATCGTCTATACCTATTCATTGTGTGTAAACATGACATGTATTTGTTGGCACATTGGTGACATTGGCATACAGTACAGTGGAATGCGCATTGTATCGTCGTCGCCACGTATTTCGTTATTAACTGCTATTTTTACGGCGGAGGAAGGGTAGCTTTAGTCCGGAAACTGCTCTCTAAACATCATCAGCATTATGACGTTTACTATAATATGTAAGTTGTACATGGTTGAGTATCGGTGAAGGTTTACCACACAACAACAAGTCAGTGTCAGTGTAGGCTAAGTATGCTAAGTAAAGTAGTCACATTTACAAATGAAATAGTGCAGCAGCGCGTTGCACGTCGATCACAACCGGCCGGGCAGCCCAGAGCCCGCATCTGTTTTTGCGCACAACGTACATGTAAAGGGGTCGAACTTTTCAGGCAGTTGGCGAAGTAGATAGACATTTTAAAACAGTGGCCACACTTCAGATTCTGTTGAAGGCATTATGAATAACTTTCCGTATGGCGCCACCACTTTTTCACTCATTTTTAGAAAAAGGGATATATCAATCAGGTAAATAAGTTCCTATAATATTATTTCATATAGAATGAAAAAGTGGTGGCGCCATACGGAAACTTTTCCGGCATTATTAATAATAGCCAAACATTTTGTGGTATTTTGATGTTCATATATCTTAAACAATAAAAGACTCCACTGCCTGCAAGTTCATGTCACTTCGTAGACCTACTTGTTGTGTGGCCAAGGCTAGCTGAATCCTTAGTCACACGTCCATACCATTTCTTTATGCAGCTAACTAAGAAATAACCAAAAATGTCATATGCTGGCACATTTCCTACGAGCCATTCGGCAGTTTAAACCGGCTACCTTGCTACCTTTTTCCGACTCTAATTTCCTCGTTTTGTACACCGCAGCCATTTTGGAATATGCCAATTAGCATGACGTCATCGGCCGGCTGAGCTGCGGGCGGAGTGTGTAGAGCGCGTTTACAATTCAACGGCTACTTCTAGAAACTTTAAGGCTTCCCTGTGAGCCTTATAGGGGTCTCATATTTAGGGCCTTTTTAACACTAGGCCTATACGTTTTTCAAATCAGCGTTGATGGGTGAAAGTTTTACGACCGTTAGCCAGCCAGAACTGAAGTTTCCTGTGTACTGTACACCTAAAGCTTTCCCCACCCTACTCAATATACACTCATAATGCTTGCGTTTCCTTTTTGTTGAGTGAAATTAAAAAACATCGTCAAAAAATACAATTTTCTGCTCGGTACTCACTGTTGTTTTTCTGCCGCATCGCACGTTTTTTGACTTCTCAATAATGCTCAACGCTTTATCTTTTGGTCACTTTCACCTTTCACCCATCAACGCTGATTTGAAAAACGTATGGCGTTAAGGAGGCCCTAAATATGAGACCCCTATAAGGCTCACAGGGGAGCCTTATAGTTTCTAGAAGTATTCAACGGCTATTTTATGTGAATTAAGCTTGGGTACTTTTTACGGCACGCGCTACATGTATGTAGTATTATTGTGAAGGGGCGGACACAACGCATCAATCCGCTTTGTTATTAGTATTATCATTTTTTGATTTAAATATTTAAATCAAATTTAGAGGCTGGGGTGTTGGATAACTTTCTGTATGGCGCCACCACTTTTTCACTGATTTTTACAAAAGGGGATATCTCATTGAGGTAAATTAGATACTATATTATTTCTTATCTAATAAAAAAGTTGTGGCGCCATACAGAAACTTTTCCCTTATATTTAGCACTCTTTTCATTCCACATGTTTATTATTTCCAAACAATCTATCCCTGTGCAGCAATGGTTCTTTCCACAAACTTTTAAAGCTTGCATCAGTGTGTGTGCCGTGTGTCAGGTGCGCTGGAAAACCCATAAGTTAGCTTTTTTTAATGAAATAAAAAGACCAGATTACAGACCTCTACATCGAAAACTGCAGTTGGCCACCACCTCAGTGTCTTCCTCTCTCTTCTAATTCCTTTAATTTCAGGAATACTGTTTAAATGCCAATAAAAACCTGGATATTTTTTCGATCAAATGTGGCGAGTGTTTCACGGCATGTACGCCATTGAGAAAGCGCTGTCTCGAGCACTCGCACTCGCACACACTGGGTTTCTGCCATCATGCGCTATAGCAATCGTGCATTATTGCGAAAATGTCACGTTGCACGCGCACGATCACAGTTCTCAAATACTTGGAACCAAGTCTAAAGTCTAGCATTGTTGTTTACAGGAAAGGTAACAGTGTACAGGGGTAAAAAAAAAAAAAAATCCCTAAATCCCGATACAAATTTAACATCTACTATATCGTTGTGGTACCCGCTGCTAAACAGGATTCGAACTGCCTTTAGCTACCGGGCAATCTCGGTAGTCAAGATGGTAAGACACTGCTCTAGAATTACAAGGGTCGTGGGTTCGAATCCCACCCGAGTTAATGCCTTTAATGATATTTATTTCACAGGACTCGGGGAAAGTACTGATTAAACAGTGCTAACACACATCGGTTTATGGGTAAAAACCAAAGTTTATAATATGGTTTATAAGTTATCACACAATCGCGAATGGAATATGGAAAAATAAAGCTCTTCTGCATCCCATATCCATTAAGACTTAAGGCCGGATATGGGACACAGACGAGCTATATCCGTATTCCTCAAGTGCACGTGTGTTGATGATTTATCTTCCAGCCTCATTAAAGTCAACCTGAAGTTTAAAATTTGAGAGCGTAATTTCATGACAAACAGCATGCAGGCGCAGAGTTTAAAATGTAATTTCTGCACCTTGAACTTTTTATAGCATGACACATTGACACCTACAATAGTGCAATATAAAAATTGGGAGTAGGTTATCCTCTGATATCACACTCCGTTTCGAGCATCTGATTGGATGGTTAGTGCGTATTGGAAGATAAAATACAATTTAACAATTTACATTTATATTGTTTATCCCAGAGATTGAACCGAAAGTACATAACATTCGGCAGCAATGGCTAGTCAGGATCAAGTACCACCGGCCAATGGTGAAGGCGGAGAGGCTAAATCAACCCCTGGTAAAACTGGAAAGGTAAATTAGTACAAGGTTTGAAACTTGAATCAAGGTTGACCTTCCTCTGGGGGAGTTGTCAAGGATGGGAGGAAGATGGAGGCGTTGCCAAGGGGGGATGGGGCTTGGCAAAGGGGGAGGGAGGGAGGTGGGGGATGGCCAAGGGCGGGAGGTATGGGGGTTGCCAGGGGGGGGGGGAATGGGCTCAGCCAACTTCACTTTGTTATATCTTCCAACAACCATTAGGAACCATTCTGCGGAAGAGTTCAAAGCATTTGCGTGTGATGACCTAGCGGTTAAGACACTGGATTCAAGCTCTGGTGTTTGATCAGGAGAGTGTGGGCTTGAGTCCCGGTCATGACACTTGCTACTTAAAATTGGAAGGTACCGGTAGTGCTTTCTGCACCACCAGCCAGGTTTCTGTATGGACTGTAAAGAGAAAAAAACCCAGATTTTTATAACTGGCTGTGCCCCGTAGTCAAAGGCCTAATGGGTTGATGTGGCTGCCTGCCAAAGGTGCCATTGCATGCCTGCTTCTCGAGTCGATGTAGCCGCATCTTTCCTAATTCAGCTCTTAGCTTTGAGTAAGGTTGATTAGCATCCCAAATTATTGTTATATTAATATAAAGGCGGTAACCCTAGGAGTACATGTAGGTGGCAACAGCCTCTGGAAAAAAAGAATTGTAGCCCACACCTTGAAGTGGCCTTCAGGCCTTTTGTGTCTGGCGACTTGCAGAAAAAAAAAGTATAAACTTTAGTTTTGACTGTAAATGGCGTGCAGTTCAGCTTTTGGCTGCGATGCATGACATGATCATAACAGACTATTATGAATGATTGAATGAATGAACCTGAATGGTGTGCACTGAGGGATGAGTGTACTGCACAAATGCATTCATCTCTAATGGAAGTTACTCAGACAGCAATAACAAATGCAAAATAATTGTTATTTCGACCCTAGCAGAGTTGTTCTCAAAAGCTAAGTGACAACACATGATACTCAGGTATACTGGGGTATGTTTTTTGTTCATTTCTGGAAGATGAATTTGATTCAAGCTACTTTAATATAAACAAAACTATACACAAACTACTGGTAAAACCATTTACTTTTAGAACGATACGTAAAGAGCAATGGCAAATGACAAAAGCAGAAAATTTTATGAAGGGGTAAAGGTTCACATTTTTTTGAGTCAAAAGTTTGACTCCATAAAATGGCCGACCGTGTTAGTTAAAGGAAAACCGTGCAATTTCGAGACATATTTGTGTTGAACATTATATTCTACTTTTAAAACATCTTTCCAACCAAATGCATTTCATAACAAATGGTTTCAATTGCTTTTTTCGTGGACCAACTCGTCAGAGCCAAGTCTAAGTGTCCCTTTAACCTGACACTCAAACCATTTAGCCAGTCAGCCCAGACCTATACCTTAACCCAGCAATCCCATGTAATACCAGATCATACCACCCAAATAAATATCAATCATCCCTGGTAGGATACAGTCATTCTCAAACTCATTTTTCCCCAAGAACCGTCATCTGGTGGAACTCACTCCCCGGCAACATCATCGCCTCCCCTTCAGTTGAGGTATTCAGGGGAGGGGTGACTGCTCACATACATCTATAAACAGCAACAAGTCTTTTTTGTCTTGCACTTTGTTCAAACGCACCTTTGCACCGCTCATGGACAAGTTGTCCTTCGGCTCTACGTCCTGTCTTATGGACCCTACCGAGTATCCGTAGCTAAGTAGAAGTTAGCCTCTAATTGGGCATGTATTTGGGATTGGTTTGACCCTGTGATCCTTGTGTATTATAGGAAATGTTGATATATTGTTTTGCGTTGCTCTATAGTAAGGCTATATTAATCAACAACTCAGTCAGCAAAAATTTATTCAAACCTAATGCACTAAATGTATGACAGCTATTGCATATAAATATGCAGTGTTTGTCAACTTCAACCGAACATATTTCAATTGACGTTGTAGTCTGTACAAGTATGTAATGCTTAAATTACATTTTAAACATTTGTTTGTTGTTGCCAATTTTGGAATAAATGTCTAAACTACTTGTACATGGGCTGTAGGCATTAAAGTTAACGTGCTCATTTCATGTTGCACACCATGCAATTTTGTGTTTTTGCTTACACCTGTTGCAAAAAAATAATTTTATTTTATCGATTAAGTTTTTTAATTTAAATGTTTTAGAGCATACTACAAATTTAGACTCCTGTTTGTACAGCATATTGACTTTTTCTGTTGACATTTAGCAAGCCTAGTGACAGCAGCTGCCATCCCTAGATAGCTCTTCTGTCTGCTTGTATCATAACAAATTCTGTGCAAATCTCCACCCTAAAAATAAATTATAGGTAACCAATTTGGGAGGAAGATAAACTAATTAAATTGCAAATAAGGCAGGGGAGGTGAATAAAGAAAAATTAACTAGCATACAATTTGAACCTGAAACCTCCGGAACAACATTCTGGTGTTCTGCTAATTGAGCTACCAGCCCTTTTCTGCCAGGCTGTCTATTTTACCAATAATCTTTGCTACACAATAATAATGTTAAAGGGCAGTTCCACGGGGTCGGACGTACATTTCGGACACTTTAACAGAGTGTATTATTACAGTGGTATAAATAAAAGGAATTTTTATTCTGGATAGAGGTATAAGGCAGTCACTTAAGTTATTTTATCAAAAAATTATTCATCCATGTCTTTGGATATGGACGCCATTCGCCCAATGAACGCCTTTTTATGAAAACCAATATTTGTAGTTCAAACTCTGTGATGTGTTTGAACTTTAATGCAATTTTTTCTTATTTATGGATTCATCAGACCTCTGTCATTACACTTTACCATAAGACATTTGGTTTTTAAATTTGAATTTTAAGGAAAGGCATTTAATAAATTGGTGTCGGACGTACATTTCACAGTGTCGGACGTACTTGTCCGAAATTGCATTCAAAAATAGGTAACAATCAGTTCAACTTTTCACTTTTGTTATAAAACAATTATTTAATATACCAATTTGGTGTTGTAATATCAGATTAAATCATTATTTGTTGAAAAAAGTGGTTTAATTGTCAAATTATACCACGTTTTGAGATCAATAGAAACAATGTGCATGTGTACTGCAACTTGTAGATGATGTACATCCGTATCCGACCACAACTGGCAAAACACCAAAGTTTCACAATGTTGCCTAACAATGAAAGATATGAGTCTGCAAAATAACATTTGGTCCAAATATATTGTAGATTGGACTTGTGTTTAAAGTTCTTGGTGGGTAACTAGTGCCAAGGTCAAAGGTCACCAAGAATTTTGGTATTAAATGTTTTGATATTTTCTCTCAAGAACCAACTTTAGAGCATTGTCAACAGTTTACTAAATGAATGAGAGCTCTATCCTTGCTTGGGGGTTACCACATGTACCTGAATTTAACAAATATACTGCAAAAACCAAGCTTTTCTTATATTAATTATAAGTACCAGTGGGTTTTGGAAATGGAAATTAAAATTTTCTGCGGATTAAAATTATTGTGTTTTTAGCAGCCAATAGAAAAAAAGGGGAATGAAATACACTTGCTTTGAGGCAAGATTTGAGTGATTTGGGTGAGAGTTACCCTAGGTACCAATTTATAGCTTTGTATGATATTTTAAAGGCATTCAAAAAGGCTTTCACATAATTATTTTGGAGGTGTCGGACGTACTGGTGTCGGACGTACGAACAAAATGCACGTCCGACACCAGGATTTTGTACGATTAAGAAGATTTTTTTAAAGAAATAATTCCATGGTTAGATAGAGGGCATCAATTGTGCTTTGTAGTGTAAATTTGAAAATTTTCTGCCCACGGTTGAAATAGGGAGATTAAAATATTCACTATTTTGGTGTCGGACGTACATCGAAAAAGTAAGTTTCCTAAAATATTTAATATCATAAAATTTTGAAAGAAATTTTTAATTTTTTTTCCATCATTGTGTTGTTACCATAGCAAACTTCAAACAGGTGCAAAACCAAAACAAACACTATTTAACCACAGTAAAAATTTTGATTAATTTGGCAAAACATTATTTTTGAGCCAATTTCACTATTTTTAAAGTATTTTTTCAGTCGAAAATAGCACTTGAGCCGCTGAATATTTTCAGTAACAAATTATATTTTATTAAAATTCATACATTTAGCTACAAAATGATGCCTCATTTGCCACATTAGTGCCATTTTGAAATTTTGGCACTGAGGTTTACATTTCTATGGAACTGCCCTAAAGGATTGGACAGGTTTAGTTTTTGTTAGCTTGATAAAGTCTTCAGCATGCTAACCCAGCTAAGTAAACCAGGCTCTGCATAACAAGGATGTGATTTCTCCATTTTTAACCAGAAATCTATTTTTTTTGTTAAAGGCAGTGGACACTATTGGTACATGTAATTACTGTAAATAATTATTAACATAAAACCATACTTGGTAACAAGAAATGGGGAGAGGTTGGCAGTATAAAACATTGTGAGAAATGAAGTGGAGTAGTTATCGACGAAGAAGTAATTTCCACAAATTTGATTTTGAGACCTTAAGTTTAGAATTTGAGGTCTCAAAATCAAGCATCATCTAAAAGTACACTCTGTGTGACAAGGGTCTTTTTTTCTTTCATTATTATTTCGCAATTTCGACGACCGACTGAGCTCAAGTTTGCATGGGTTTGTTATTCTATGCATTTGTTGAGATACACCAAGTGAGAAGACTGGTCTTTGACAATTACCAATTAGTGTCCAGTGTCTTAAAACCCACCCCCCCCCAAAAAAAAAAAAACCAAAAAAAAAAACAAATTAACCACACTATACATCGAATCAATTTTTTGAAAATAATAAAAAACATAATTTAGTTTGTGTTATTTTTATAACTTCAATCAAATTCAAGATGAAATGAAGATGAAACCATATGGAACAACCCAGATTGGGCTTTCAAGCTTTGCGCTCATACATGTAGTTCAGGGTTTTTTTTCAACAGCCTATCACATCCCTGGCATTAAGCCAGGAAAACCTGCATGGTTTGATTGGATTGCATGATTAAACATCAAACCAAGGCTAGACATGCATTAAGCCAGGAAAACCTGCATGGTTTGATTGGACTGCATGATTAAACATCAAACCAAGGCTAGACATACAACTCTAATTAGCATGGACTCTGTGAAGACCTAGCCCATGGCCAAAGCATGGTGACTTCAGCTAAAAACACTACCTTGAGTATCGAGAGTCTGTAAATAAAGCTTTATCATCATGCTGCCTCCCTCTAGGTCATGTTCCTCGTATCGAATAACAATAATAAATGCTTATAAACGTTTTCAAAATAGGAACCAGACTATTTTGTTCTTTTAGCCTCGGTTTGGTAACATTGGTCTATACTGTTCCAACTGACTAAAGTTTATGAAATGTGTTTTTCATATTGAACTTTTATCTTCTGCAGTTGGATAGTTTAGCCAAGGATGACCTAATTAAGTATGTGAAGAAACAAGCAATGCAGATGCAGAAGCTGAAGGCCCAGTTTGAAAGTAAGTCCTTTCTTATTATTTCGAGGTGTGTTTTGTTTGGATCATTGTATTTTACTTTTACAATATCTTTCTACCCATATGCATTTTATTAAAAACAGTTACAAACGCTTTTCAAAGACCGCTCGACCGATCCAAGGCAATGTGTTCCTTTAAATGCGTTTAAAAGATGGTAACCTGATGTACTGACCATATTTGAAGTAATTAGTAGATCCCAACCATTCAATTCAATCCAATCAATTCAATTCAATTAAATTTATTTTTTTCATCACAGTTTAAAAGAAAAAAGTAACAAATATTGTCCATGCATGTTTGCACTAAAAACATTCAAATTCGATTCTAATTACAAACAAAAATAATGTTTTAAAAACACAAGAATTAATTACAACTAGACATGTAGTGTTTGTGAACAAACACAAAGCTGTTCCGTTTTTAATTTTCATTGTTCAAGGGGTCTATAATTGAAAAGAAACTAAAGATCGGTTGCATGGTTCTTGAGATATGGTCTCACTTCCGGTTGACCCGGAAGTAGAGGTCGACATGGGGTCATGGTAATCTAAAGCGAATCTCGAATGCCCAAGGAGTATCTAACTGAAAAAAGGTTGAAAATCGGCCGTGTACTTCTTGAGATATGGTCCCACTTCTGGTTGACCTGGAAGTAGAGGTCAACTTGAGGTCACGGTTTTTCAAAATTAATCTCCAATCCCCAAGGAGTCTATAACTACAAACAGTGTAAAAATCGGCCGTATGCTTCTTGAGATATGGTCCCACTACCGGTTGACCCAGAAGTAAAGGTCAACTTGAGGTCACGTTTTTTTTCAAAGTTGATTTTCAACGCCTAAGGGGTCCGAAACTGAAACAAGTTAGAATATCGGTTGTATAGTACTTGAGATATGGTCCCACTTCCGGTTGACCCGGAAGTAGAGGTCAACTTGAGGTCACGGTGTTTCAGAGTTTATTTTTAACGCCTAAGGGGTCTAAAACTGAAAAAAGTTTGAAAATCGGTTGTATAGTACTTGAGATATGGTCCCACTTCCGGTTGACCCGGAAGTAGAGGTCAACTTTAGATCACGGTTTTTCAAAGTTTATTTTTAATGCCTAAGGGGTCTAAAACTAAAAAAGGTTTGAAAATCGGTTGTATAGTACTTGAGATATGGTCCCACTTCCGGTTGACCCGGAAGTAGAGGTCAACTTGAGGTCACGGTTTTTCCAAATTAATCTCCAATCCCCAAGGAGTCTTTAACTACAAACAGGGTAAGAATCGGCCCTCTACTTCTTGAGATATTGTGCTACAAAGATTTTCCAATTAAACATGCAAATGAGGGTCACGCGGTTAATTAATCAAGATTTTAAAAACAAAATTACATGAGGAATTAAGCTTAGGTCCTAGTCTTTAATTTGATATATGATATAACTCTTTTCAAGTTATGGTTTAGGAGAATAGGCTGAAACAAAAAGCGTTTACAAAATTGCTATTGTTGTCTTCCATTAAATATGTTTTACTGTCATCCATTAAATATTTTTTACTGTCACTAGAGGGCGGTATGTAATATGAGTGGTCTGTATACTAGACGGCCGTCACATGGCAAAACAATGCAACTCGAAAATGAGCATTTTAAGAAAAAGTGCTTCAAAGATTCATCGTCTGCCATTTTGTAATGTATTTCTCTATTCAACTAAAACTGTTACAGAATATTTGTGAGTTGTTGACATATCAGCCAGAAAAAAATCGTTTGAAAAGAACAAATGGTTTCGTTGTTATTAATATTTAAGCGAAGTTACATTGTTTTACCAAACAAATTGTCTAATTTGCCACTTTTGTTATTTCATTGACAATAATGCAACTTATGTTACTAATATTAAATAATGTATTTTTATGGCAAAACAATGCATCAAACATTAATTTAAAAATCATTAGTAATGTTCTTCCCGAAATTTCATGGCAAAACAAAGTATCTTATCTTACTTCCCATAAATTGTCCGCTTTCCCAAAATATTTCCTACCAAAACAATGTTAACGATTTAAAAGGTTTAACACCAGCGTCAATTTATGGCAGAACAACGTATCTAATTGTAGGATCCTATTAAACTGTGTAAAACAATATTTTTTAAACAATTGTATCACAAGTATTTATCAACCAAAAACGTTGATTGTCAAAATTTGAATATCCCTTTTAGAAAGAAACATGCGGCGAAGAAGTAATTTTCGATTGATTCAAATTTAATTTTTGTTTATTATGACTTTACAAATTTGGTCAACATTATTCACATTTATGAACTTTATCGAACAACAACACATCAATAAATACAACTCAACTTACAATATGTAAGTATGAAAACATCACTAAGGCAGTTTTGATCTCATTAATCAACCGAAACAAGAAATCTTGTTTTCGAACTGGTTTGAATCTACTATTTTTTTATTTTTTTTTTTTAATAAGTGATTTGGGGAACTGGGGAGAAACACAAATTTAGTTTCCGGCTCATTACGGTGAGATTTTAAAGAGTATTTTAAGGATTTTGTAAAAACAAAATTCATGTTTTGCGGTACAAATTTCTAATTATTTTGATTAGTGTATTGAACTTGCACCATACAAAACAGTAAACTTACACCTACAAAACAGTAAACTTACACCTACAAAACAGTAAACTTGCACCATACAAAACAGTAAACTTGCACCATACAAAACAGTAGGCCTAAACTTACACCATACAAAACAGTAAACTTACACCTACAAAACAGTAAACAAACACCTACAAAACAGTAAACTTACACCTACAAAACAGTAAACTTACACCTACAAAACAGTAAACTTACACCTACAAAACAGTAAACTTGCACCTACAAAACAGTAAACTTGCACCATACAAAACAGTAAACTTGCACCATACAAAACAGTAAACTTAAACCTACAAAACAGTAAACTTACACCTAAAAAACAGTAAACTTACACCTACAAAACAGTAAACTTACACCTACAAAACAGTAAACTTACACCTAAAAAACAGTAAACTTGCACCTACGAAACAGTAAACTTGCACAATACAAAACAGTAAACTTGCACCATACAAAACAGTAAACTTACACCTACAAAACAGTAAACTTGCACCATACAAAACAGTAAACTTACACCATACAAAACAGTAAACTTACACCTACAAAACAGTAAACTTACACCTACAAAACAGTAAACTTACACCTACAAAACAGTAAACTTACACCTACAAAACAGTAAACTTACACCTACAAAACAGTAAACTTACACCTACAAAACAGTAAACTTGCACCAACAAAACAGTAAACTTTCACCATACAAAACAGTAAACTTGCACCATACAAAACAGTAAACTTACACCTACAAAACAGTAAACTTGCACCTACAAAACAGTAAACTTACACCTACAAAACAGTAAACTTGCACCATACAAAACAGTAAACTTACACCTACAAAACAGTAAACTTACACCTACAAAACAGTTAACTTGCACCATACAAAACAGTAAACTTGCACCATACAAAACAGTAAACTTACACCTACAAAACAGTAAACTTGCACCATACAAAACAGTAAACTTACACCTAAAAAACAGTAAACTTACACCTACAAAACAGTAAACTTACACCTACAAAACAGTAAACTTACACCTACAAAACATTAAACTTACACCCACAAAACAGTAAACTTACACCTACAAAACAGTAAACTTACACCTACAAAACAGTAAACTTACACCTACAAAACAGTAAACTTACACCTACAAAACAATAAACTTGCACCTACAAAACAGTAAACTTGCACCATACAAAACAGTAAACTTGCACCATACAAAACAGTAAACTTACACCTACAAAACAGTAAACTTACACCCGCAAAACAGTAAACTTACACCTACAAAACAGTAAACTTGCACCATACAAAACAGTAAACTTACACCTACAAAACAGTAAACTTACACCTACAAAACAGTTAACTTGCACCATACAAAACAGTAAACTTGCACCATACAAAACAGTAAACTTACACCTACAAAACAGTAAACTTGCACCATACAAAACAGTAAACTTACACCTAAAAAACAGTAAACTTACACCTACAAAACAGTAAACTTACACCTACAAAACAGTAAACTTACACCTACAAAACAGTAAACTTACACCTACAAAACAGTAAACTTACACCTACAAAACAATAAACTTGCACCATACAAAACAGTAAACTTACACCTACAAAAAATGTGTACATGTAGATGTATGGCAATTCACAGCTTGAGTTAATGACATTACAATGTAAAAACAAAAGTCATGTTTTGCGGTACAAATTTCTAATTATTTTGATTAGTGTATTGAACTTGCACCATACAAAACAGTAAACTTACACCTACAAAACAGTAAACTTACACCTACAAAACAGTAAACTTGCACCATACAAAACAGTGAACTTGCACCATACAAAACAGTAAACTTACACCATACAAAACAGTAAACTTCCACCTGAAACATGCACCTGGGGCCAGCCCCCAAGGGACCCACTCCACAAGCAGGGCACTGGGGGCTGACCCGGGTGAGTCCTCGGAATAACGTCAAAGCTATTCGAAGGCACAGGGGGCAGACTTGGGTCGACCCAGGGAAGCTAAACGAACGTTCTTATTTATAATAAATAATGTAACAAAACTGTTTTTTCTTGAACTGTGACCTGTATGTCACAATTTGTGTCCCACATTAATGGAATGACCCATTGTCTTTTGTCATTCAGAGCTTACCAAGGAGGCAAATGAGATGAGTAATCAGCAGAGTCCATCAGGTGACGCTGAATGCAGTGCTAAGATGGTAGAGCTTGAAGCTAGAGCTAAGACAGCTGAGGAAGAGTTGGCTGAGTTGAAGGAGGAACGAGAAGGAATGCTCACAACTTATAACACTATACAACAACAACAGGAGCAGAATCTAGAAACACACAAGGTATATTCATAATAATATTAAATGAACATTACAGAATTGGTTGTGCTAACAAAACAGTTGCTTGCAGTGTAAGCACTCTATGTATTCCACCATATACATAAACTGACAAACCTGTAGAAGTGTGAGATCGATCAGCCATCTGGGTCACGAGAAAATTCGTGAAAAACCGATTACACTTTTTGCATGACATTTATGCAAAAAAAGAAAAGAATAAAATGCTTGCTGAGCGATAAACTCCAAACGCAAGGTTAAATTGTTCATTTTTCATCAAACATGGCATTTCAGGCAAAAATATTTCTACTATCATCATCATCATTAGACTGTGTAAGTTTGATGTAAATCTGTGATCTTCACGATTCTTTTTTTTAACGTTCCTTTAGATAATAATAATATTGAAAACTTACAAAGCGCACAAATGCATCAAAATGATCATGGCGCTAAATACAAACAATAACATTCAAATTATATACAATAAAAAAAACTAAAACGTAAGCCTATGTATGTTGAGAAGAAATCCAGAACATTTGGTACAGAAATACATTACAAATGCAATCATTAAGAAAACATCGAGGTTAACAAAAATAACAAAATCAAACCATTTACTCAAATGCCTATTTGAAAAGATGTGTTTTAAGTTTTTTTTTAAATTGGGTTAAAGAAACAGATGATTTTACAAGTGCAGGGAACTTGTTCCATAGACGTGGGGCAGCATGTGAGAAAGACAGTCTCCCCATGAATGATTGGATATGGGCTCAATAAGGAGGCTAGAATTAAAAGACTGGAGTTTGCGAGGAGGATTGTATGAGCTGAGAAGATCATCAATATATGCAGGGGCATTGTTGGTGAGCGATATATAAATATCCATTCTGATTGGCCGAGAGGGCATCACGTGAGGTGTTTAAAAGGATGATATAAAGACATTAAAGGCAGTAGACACTATTGGTAATTGTCAAAGACTAGCCTTCACAGTTGGTGTATCTCAATATATGCATAAAATAACAAACCTGTGAAAATTTGAGCTCAATCGGAGATAATAATGAAAGAAAAAAACACCCTTGTCACCAGAAGTTGTGTGCGTTTAGATAGTTGATTTCGAGACCTCAAATTCTAAATCTGAGGTCTCGAAATCAAATTCGTGGAAAATTACTTCTTTCTCGAAAACTATGGCACTTCAGAGGGAGCCGCTCCTCACAATGTTTTATACCATCAACCTCTCCCCATTACTCGTCACCAAGAAAGGTTTTATGCTCATAATTATTTTGAGTAATTACCAATAGTGTCCACTGCCTTTAAAACAGTGTTAAAACATAGGCATGATACTGGAGCTTACGCATGACGTCATTAACGCCTAACACAATCATTACGTACCAGTACTAAAAAAAAAACCACCCCAAACTATGAGCATGCGAGCGTACGAATTACCGTTGAGCGTCTATGATATTTGAACCCTTCGCGAAAAAAGGAGCCCGATTACATGACAACAATTGAAAATTCTTTTGATTTAGTTTAAAGATTTTCCAATTTTATTACGCTTTTTAGCAAAAGGGCATTTATGAATGGGAATAAAAGAGTAGTGACTCGGTCTTTAATGTCTATGGCAATTTCAATAAAGGCCCTCGCCTTTGGTCCTTTATCACTCGACCACAGTTTTAATCGGCCGCTTAAGACCTCGTTGCCTACTCTTTTATTCCCTTTATGCATGGGATCAGGAAAGGTTTTTTAAAAGCGGTTAGGCCTGGGTTCCTGGAAAATATAGTCAAACCTACATGTATTCGTTTTATTTTTGGAACACCAGGAAGAAAATTTGTCAGGGGAAATTATCGATCGATGTCAAAATGAAACCATGACTAAACTATGTAAAAGCAACTATCATTCTCATAGTATGAAGCAGGATTTCCTTCTTTTTTGAGAATAAGCTCCGCGCATCATCCTTACTTGTTGATATTTTGTCAACAAATTATACAAACAATTTTTCAAACAAACCATTTGAAGGCAGCTCCTGATGATTGGGCACACAATTTGTGTGTCCTTTGTCTCCTCCATCCCTCTCCTAACCCCTCCCCCTCCAGAAAAAAACCCCAAACAAGCGGCCAAACCAGTCCCCATCGACCAGGGCCCAATTTCATGGCTCTGCTTTATCGTAAGCAAAGAATCGGCTCTTACGAAATGCAGGGAAGGCTGTGTTTACCTCAAGCGTATTTCACATGATAGCGGGGAATTTTGGCTTCTGCTCAAGCGCACTTCACATTAGTAGACATGTTACACTTACAAGGCTAACGCAGAAATTTGGCGCTTGCACGTAAGCAGGGAATGGTGATCATAAGCGCAAAATTTGGCCGTAAGCAGAGCTATGACATTGGGCCCAGGTTACACATGAAAGGTATTGTAACAGGCCTCAAATTTCCCGATTTTTTAGGGCCACTTTGGCCTTGAATTTTTAAAGGGCACCAAGGCCATGAGGTAGGGCACCAAGGCCAACTTAAAATTTCAAAAAGAGCATCAAGGCCATAAAAAATAAAGATCATGAAACAATTTCTGTTCAGGTCCTGAAGGCTATTTTAACGAACCATTTTATTAATTTTGCTTTCCTTAACCAAAAACATAAAGTTTTTTTAAATGTATTTAATTTTATTGATTAATGGGAAGTAAAAGTATGCATCCTTTGCTGGCGGCGGTTGAAATGAACCATTACATTACTCTTGTTCTTCTTTTTGCTTTCCTTTAACTAACAACGGCAAGTTCTTTGAAATCATGTTATCTGAAAAATGTATTTACAAATAGCAAGTTAAGGGCATCAGAAATACAGTAAACAAGAAACCGACTGTGTGTGCAGCGGAGATTCTGTTGCGACGGCCGGACGTAAACAATGAGCTGTCACTTGACTGTGTGCAGCGGAGATTTATTTAACGGACATACACGTATGTACCTTTCATTAAATGTACATGTACATCATGCGTGATTTACGTAACATGGCCCACGCGCACGACATGTACGAGTACCAGTGAACAAGCACAGTACCAGTGGAGTAGGCGGGCGCCCAACCTCGAATGGAACCGAAATAATTGTGATTAGCTGGTACCCATCATGGACAACCATGCGTAGGTACGTGTGTTGCAAGATGAGTACCAGTGCGATTGTTCTCAAATGGTCGTTGCAAGTACATCCGGCCCGTGTATAAACTTCGAGTACACAATTACAATGTCTATGCACTGCATGCACTGCCGGCCGTCCGTTTCAATTCCGTGTGATGAGCATTCAACCGACCGCGCTGTGTGTGCGTGTAGTGATGTACATACGTATGCAAGTGTTTGATTTAATGTGCACACACAGACGGAAGGCATCAAAACATAAATTTTGATCTCAAATACAAAAAGGGCGGCCATAGGAGAAAAAGGGCACGGCACTTTTGGCCGTGAAAACGTCAAATTTTCTCGGGGCACCACGGCCAGTGTGAAGGGCACCGGCGGCCATGGCCGTCGTGGCCGCCGGGAAATTTGAGGCCTGTGTAAAATAAAAGCAAAACAGGTTTTAAAACCAATTGCAAGCAAGCTCTTTTAGGATCTCGGCTCACAAGGCTTAATGTCATATTTTCTCAATTGAGGTTTTTAAAAATTTATTTGATATTACATACTACATTCTATATAGGCACTTGAGGAGGCACTTGAAAAGTCAGGAGAGGAGAAAGAACATCTGCAAGGAGAAGTCACTCGTTGGCAAGAAGATCTAAGCAAGGCCAACTTAAAAAACAAGGTCAGTGAACGGAAGTAACTTTGGGAGTGCATTAGTCTTACATGTTTATTCTGGTATCTTGCACTTCTTGGGACTTATGTATTATTGGGATTTGTGATTCATGTGGGTGCAGTTGTGTTTTATTCAGACATAAAGTAGTCCATAGCTACAATGTATATATGCATACATGTAGTTAATACATGTAGTTCATAGTTCAATTTATTTCCACTCAATTTACTATGACAATATAACATGAGAGAAAACTTAATAGATTAAAGGCAGTGGACACTAATTGGTAATTACTCAAAATAGTTTTTAGCACAAAACCTTTCTTGGTAACGAGTAATCGGGAGAGGATAGTGTTAAATATTGTGGGAATTGGCTCCATCTGAAGTAATGTAGTTTTCAAAAAAGAAGTAATTTTCCACGAATTTGATATTGAGGCCTCAGATTTAGAATTTGAGGTCTCGAAATCAAGCATCGGAAAGCACACGACTTCGTGTGACAGGGGTGTTTTTCTTTTATTTTTATCTCGCAACTTCAACAACCGATTGAGCTCAAATTTGCACAGGTTTGTTATTTTATGCATATGTTGAGATACACCAAATGTGAAGGCTAGTCTTTGACAATTGCCAATAGTGTCCAGTGTTTTTAAGTTGGGGAGTTCTCTGAAAAGCAAGCTTGTTGGATGGAGACCCCAAATCTGTGTACTTATATGCCCCAAACATTGCTTCAATTGTCTTGTTTACTTTTGACATAGTTTAACAAAACAATCTTTCAATAAATCTATAAGCCTTCAGACATTCATTACTCATTACTGCAAAAATTGTTTAAGCTCAGTGCGGCAAAAGTGTGACCTTTATTTTCTTCTGATGAGTCCATCATCTACTCTTTAAATATTTGGCCAGGATTGGACTCGCCTCACAACGTTCTCCTTTACTACCATCAGATCTTCAAGGTAGCACTGCTCCTCAAAGGCTGGGCATCGTAGAAGGTGTGGCAGAGATAAATGGATTGCAATAGGCGTCATCGGCCACCATATTTGATGAATTGTGCCCCTGTGAAGAGCTACCATTGGCTGATAGTCACATCAGCGCCTACAGGCGTGCACTTTTCCATTGTTTTACATCAAAGATGGCAGTCAATGACGCGTATTGCAACCCATCTATTGGGGTTATGTGCCACAATGGCATTTGGTGTAAGATGGCAGTCAATGACGCGTATTGCAAGCCATCTATTGGGGTTATGTGCCACAATGACATTTGGTGTCATTGTTTTCACATGTAGTACAAGCCTAAAGCCTGGTTCATACTTGCTAAGAATGTTTCATTCGCAGGAAGGGGAAGGCGTACTGATTGTTGCGTCACCAAAATTAAGCATGAAGTATGAACCGGGTTTTAGACTAGTGCAATTTGGTTAATGTTTGTTTAATATAAAGAATTTATTAATGATTTGCTTATAGGAGCTGTCTGAACAACTTGAGTGCATGCAAATGAAACAAGAAACAATGACTTCTACCTTTCAATGTATGCAAGAAGACCAAAACAAGATGACAAAAGAAAATGAGGTAATCACGGGTTCAGAATCTCTTCAAACTGTCAATGACTTTTTACATATATTAAATAAAGATGGAGTTTCAGTATTATTTTTGATATGTAGTTCTCCAATCGATAACAAAGAGTCCATGCGGTATGTGTCATTGGCTGCTGAATTCATCGTAGCACCTTGTAAACCCTTACAAAGTGCTACATAATTGGGTCTCAGAAATCATCTTTCTGTAAAAATGTATCTAAGCGTCTTAAGTATCTTGTTGGTAGATAGGGGCACTATATTAAGACTTCAAAATTATAAGATTTCTATGTTATTATTATAATTTTTATTAACAAAAGATCTTACTTTGTTCATTGTTAAGGTATTGAAAGACCAGATTGTGTTGTTGACGGCTGCAAGAGACCAAGTAATGGAGTCACTGCAAACATTCAAGCAACAAACACGGGAGAAGGCAAACAGTGCAAATGAACTAGAGAGCTCACTTACTGTGCTGACATCGGAGAGGGAAGCTCTTACCGGACAACTCCAAACTCTGCAGAAAACTGAAGCAGACGCTAGGGCCGAGTTGGAAGATCTCAAGATTCACCTTCAAGCTGCAGAGGAAGAAATGAAGGTCTCTGAGAAACTGGAGACTGAAAGGGATGCTCTTTTAGGACAACTCCAAACTCTGCAGAAAACTGAAGCAGACACTAGAGCCGAGTTGGAAGATCTCAAGATTCACCTGCAAGGTGCAGAGGACGAAAACAAGGTCGCTGAGAAACTGGAGGCTGAGAGGAGGATAGAGGAAGAAGATACTAAAGCAAGACTTGAAGAAGAAATCCAAAGACTGCAAGGTCTACATGAGGAGGATCTGAAATTGAAGGATGAGCTTCTGGTTGCCAACAGGGAGCTTGAGAAGGCTAAGGATCAAGAGGTTGAGACTCGGAAAGACAGAGACAACCTCGCCAACAAAGTCACAAAGCTGAGTCAGACACTTCAGTTGAAAGAAAATGAGTTAGAAGGTAATGTGCAATCCCAAAGTGAGTTCCATAACCAGATGCTAGAGAGAGAAGACAAGCTGAAGTCTGCTGTTGGCGATAAACAGGAATCCGATAAAGTTATTCAAGAGCTTCGCTCACAGCTTGAAGAGTTGTCTTCTGAGTTAAAATCTGCGAATCAGTTTGTGAAATCATCTGAGCAGGACATTGAGAATAGCAAGGCCACAGAAGCACAACTGATGGAAGAGGTTCAGTCCCTTATATGTGAATTAAAAGAAGCTCTTGGGTCACAGAGTGAGCTCAAAATCCAGGTTGATCAGTTGACAAATGAGAAACTACAACTTGCAGGAGAGATTGAAAACATAAAGATGACAAGAGATCAGGCTGTTAGTGATCTCGAAGAGAAGGCAGAGAAGGATGAAATTGTTACTAAGCTTCAAGACCAACTGGAGATTGTGATTGCTGAGAAGGAGCTCCTTGCGAAAGAAATTGCCGCCTTGAGGCAGGTTCAAGACAGTATTGGGGAGCTTAATATAGCATTAGAGGCATTACAAGAAGAGAAAACAAAGATGGTTAGTGAAAGTTCAGACAAGGAGTCAGTCATCTCCGCTCTTTCAAATGATATTTACAGTCTGAAGAAAGAGAGAGATGATCTTGTAACAAGGGAAGAAGACTTACAATGTGAATTGAAAACATTAAAACAGAACAACGGAGGTAAAGAAGAGCAGATGCAAGAAAAACTTACTGCAACTGAAGAAGAGGTGGTGTCGTTGAAGGAGCAACTGTGCACGGCAACAGAGGATTATCAGAAGACTTTGCAAGCTGCTGAAGTTGAACGAGATAGGGCGAGAGAGGAGACTTTGGTCTTAAAAACTGACCAATCAAGCTCCAGCAACGAGCTGCAAGAACGGCTGAAACATCTTCAATCTGAAAGAGATAACTTAATAGATGTGAAACAGGAGCTTGGCTTGCAGGTTAATAGATTGACTGAGGAGTTGAAATGTGCCCAGGAAGACCTGGAGGTCTCCGATGTCCTTGTCCAGAAACAGAAGCAAGATTTGGATAGAGAGTCTCAACTTAAAGAAGAACTGTTTTCCCAGCGACAGATTAACGAGGAACTGCAGAATGAGTTGGGTGCTATTAGAGAAGCTCATGTTGAAGCTATGAACCAAAGCTCACATGTTGAATCTCAGTTGAAGGTCCTTAAAGAGTCACAAGAAACAGACGAGGAAGCTTCTGAAAGGCAAACAGAAAAGTCACAGAAGAGTCTTGAAGAAAAACTTCGACAATTGTCAACAGAGAAAAATGAGATTGAACAGGCGCTTGTCAACCTCAGAAATGAAAAGGAATCTATTGAAAAAGATCTGACCTTGTCTGTTGAAAATTTCACTCTTGAAAAGGAAGAGCTAATTGCTAACTTGAAGGGTCAAGAAGCTCAGTTTCAAAATAAATTGGAGAAGATGTCAGATTCTATTCGGGCTCATGAAAGAGACAGACTCAACGCTGAAGAAGATTTAGAAAACTTGAAGAAGACCAATGATAGCTACAACGCTGAGCTAACTGAAGCCCTGAAGATGATTACAAATGATAAAGAACATCTCCAATCTAAATTGGATTTGCTGAATGAGCAGTTGATGACTGCTGAGGCTGACAAATCCAAAATGGTTTCAGAACTTCACAGCAAGGATTCAGATCTGCAAAAGGTCCGACAAGAGATAGAAGATAGACAAGCTGAAGTCGATGAAGCTGCTGAAAACCTGAAAATGTTGCAACAAGAGAAGGAAGAGATGGTCACAAAGATTGAATCTCTTCAGACCCAATCAACCCCTACTCAACCGGCAGAGGAACTTGGCAATAGGCAAGCATTAGAGTCACAGATCGAAAGTCTTGAAGCCAAGATTAAGACCCTTGAAGTTGACAAACAGACCTTTAAAGCCAACTTTGAGAAACTGAAGAAGGCAAGCCAAACTAAACTCCAACGTCTTCAGGAACAGATGGAAGCTGTCAAGGAGGAGAGAACCACTCTTTCAGTGAAACTTGACAATGTGGTTATTAGTGAGAAGAGCTTACAAGAACAGGTGCATGAATTGAATGCACTCATAGGTTCCCTGAAGAATGATAAAGCAGATTTTGAATCAGTTAAAGAGAATCTTGAATCCTCTCTGGAGGAGGTGACTGAAGAGAAGAAGTCTCTATTTGCTGATCTACAAGCGGTACTGGCCCAGCAAACTTCAAGTGATGATCGAAACCAAGATTTAATCAAGAGGCTTCAAGAGTCTGAGGTTTCTAAGCAGAATCTGATGAGCAAACTTCAGGAGGTCCAAGATGAGGTTGTCAGGAAGGAGGAGGAAGTTAACAGATTGGCAGGAGACTTGGAGAAAGCTCTGATGGTCAAGAAGACACCTGAGGAGGTAAAAGAAAAAGAAATGAGTAGGATTTGGAAATATGATATGGAAAGGTTTGCGGTAACACCATGTTATGACTATCTCTAAATGAGTTGGGGTGGTTCTGAAAAGAACTGTTGGTTCCAACTCGACGTTTTGATCAGTATACTCTGATCGTCTTTTTTTTTTTTTTTTTCTCCAGAAGACGATCAGAGCATACCGATCAAAACATCGAGTTGAAACCAATGGTTCTTATTCGAACCACCCCAACTCATTTATAGATAGTCATTACATGGTGTTACCAAAAACCTTTCCAAAGCTTCAAATGAAATGACAGATAAAATTGAACAAGCTTTCTCAAATTTATAATTGACAAAGAAGAGTCACTGAACCATCTATAGACCGTATTGAATATGGCGTCACCATTCAGAAACCTGCTCTACAACATGGCGTCTGTAAGTGTTTCATACGTGTGCCATAGAAATCAAACCGGGAATGGTGCATGTTTCATTGATGTAAGCGTTTAGATGCACATACGGTTTGCCCTACAAGATGGCGACTTCCATAGCAACAAAGGGGTTATTCAATACAGTCTATTGGCATTTTATTTATAAAATGGATGTCCTACCTGCCATTGGTTCTAAAAATCTTCATTCAACTTTTGTTTTTCATCAGGAAACGGACAAAGAGAAAGAAGCCATACAACACACGGCATCTGAAGATACTTCTCTTCAACAGCTCTTGGGTGAGTAATGAAAAACAGTTCTTGTTGAAACACTATTGTTAAAACATCTAGGAATAATTACTGATATACCAGCCCAAATTCAAATTTCAAATTCAAGTAAATCAGTATTTTTTATGGGTTAAAACAAACAAATATGAGTGCACAAGAATTATTTAACTTTTCCTTGGAATGAAGTTACCTCTGACCCCTTCTCGAAGGTAGTTAAAAATTAGCCTGAACATCTGAGGCTCGTGAATAACGCCAGAGACCTGCCTCCAAAACCGGCGTGTAGATTCACCTTTGACCTCGGTCATTTCATATAGAGATTCGCAGTCAAATTCTATTGCAGATGTGACAGCAGTGTACTGTTTGGCCAACTAGCTCATGTAACATTGCACGTTTGTCAAATGATATCATTGTATCCAATGGAATCACTGGATCTAGCGGCAGGGACTTTGCGGATAAAGACAGGGGCCCAGTCTAGTTAAAAATTAGCTCTTAAATTTATCTTGTGTTCCAAATCAGAAGGTTTTGTAAGATGGGCAATACTTTGGGTGATTGCATTAATCAAGGAATGAGTTCCCAAATACCAATTTCCCAAAAAGGGATGAAAAAGACAGAAGTTATTGTGAACTTGCGAAGCAAGGCAAGTTCCAAATCAAGCAAGTTTGAACTGAGAAACCTAATAATTTATAAAAAATACATGAAAGATCAGATGAATGAAACAATGTACAACTACTTCCCCTTTGCATTAAATGTCGAGTTTGTACATGTACGGCATGTAGGCCTACTGGAGAAGAACATGTACATGTAATACAGATAAAATACTGATAAAACTGTTACTTTGTTGCAGAATTGATAGTCTGAGAACTTATGCCATTGACCTACAACTAAAGTCCTTGACCCTTATATGGCGGTCGCTAGCGACCACCTTAAATGCTTCAAATTGGACTTTGATAAACGGTCATAATTTGAAAACCACAACACCACATATACTGCCCTCATTCAGTTGTTAAGAGCGATTGTTGTACTTTGATGTGATGTTCAATGGGGTTGCTATTGGAAAATGTTGAGAAAAACACATTTTGTCCCTTCTTTTTTTGGGTTAAATTAATCTGTGCACCAAAGGGTTAAAGTCTCTTTTCTTTTTGATATTGACTTGATTTTCAGACGAGAAGAAGAAGCAGTTGAAAGAGACAGAAGAGAAAGCTCAGAAACTAAGATCCTTAGCCATGAAGGTCAAGAAAGAACTGGAACAAGCCAAGAAGCAGGTACAAACTTACTAACAACAAGGAGCAAGTTCGACTGGGTACATTTAGTCGACCCGTGATTGACTACTGACCAGCAATGTACATGCTCAGTGATGCACTCACTCGAACAACTCATTTGGAAGTCTAGTCAACCTTCCGCCTTTTTGCTATAGTGTCACTGGTTCCCCTCTGCGCTTTACACATGTTAGATTGGAACATGCTGTTGGGATCACTGAAGAAACCGTGGGCTCGGGGCTGTTTCCAAATGGTCGACCACAGCAGTCGACTAATGGTTGACCATCCTGGGTTTGAGTCAAAATGGTCAACCTTTTTAGTTAACCATGGGTCACACTCAAACTTGCTCAAGGATTCCAGTCACAAAGTCAATTGATAAATAAGTGTCTGTGATTGTGTCTCCTTTAATCCTCTAGCTTCTTCTGACAACTCTGTGTCTACATGGAGTCATCCGTTGTTTAGAAGGTGTTTTTAGAATTGTCAGACAGAGAGTTGGATGGAAGGGTTTCCATGGCTAGTTTGTGTTTATTGTGAACAAAAATTTCGAACGACAATCATCTATGTGTGAGTTACATAAATCAATTCTTGGTAAAATGTAAATTTTTCTGTTTCACTTGGCTTTGCCTCGTGAATTGGATAGTTCCAGATTTCACCTCGGGGTTGTATTCTGAGACGAAGCACTCATATGCATCCAGTACTTGTATAATTATAAAAAAGCAAAAATATGATTTGTCTTAATTTAGATAGCTGCCCAGACAGAAGAACTAAATGTTGTCAAATCAGAGAAGGATGAACTGATGAAGAAGACGGATTCCATGAACCAACAGCTGACTGGGAGTAGACAACACATCGAGAATTATCAGGTAATAATAATTGTAGTAATAATAAGGGAAAAAAGGGTATCAACAAGTTCTTAATCGGCCGTTTAAAACCGGCAGACCTGCCGGCGGCAGGGTCTTGCCCTTTGTCGCCTGGCCACGACCCTGCAAGGTTTTAAACGGCCAATTAAGAATATGTCACTACTCTCTTATTCCCATTCCTGCTATTTTGTTAAAAGACGTAATAAAGTAGGAAACTCTGTAAAAACATCTGTTTTCTGAAATTATTGAATTCTGTATGTGTGATGCATTTTTATGAGACAGTTTTCGGATATTTATTTTTGCACGTAGTAATGCATCCTCACATCTATGGGCTAAAATGGCACAGCGAGATCGATCACCCCTGGGAATGAGGTTGTGGGCTAACCCGCACGATGCTATCTGAAATGATATACATGTACACCTCCAGCTGGTCATTATCAATCGTTTTAAAAACACCCCCACGTGACAGGCTCTCCTCCAACAGGAATATCGAAACTGTCTGGGGTATTTATGAATAATGCATTTATAATGTGCCATCTATCTAGTGTACAAGTTTTGTGTCAACAGAAGTCAGTATTTGTAACATCCATTTTTTCTTCATTCTACAGAGCCTTCAACTAGAGTATGAGAAGCTACAAGATTTTCTGGATGCTGAAAAAGAATTGTAAGTCCTCTTTTGAAACTAAATTTGTAACAACACCTCCAGTTCTTCTCAAAGCTTTTTTTAACAAGATACATGTACGAGCTTGCAAAATGTACTACGAGGTTCCTGTTAATATAAGGTTTTTGCCGGTTCCGAACTGCCACGTGCATGTTTCAATGCATTAAAATACTGATTATACGAGCACGGTAGTAGCGAGAACACGGTTATAACGAGGTAGTTTGGGCGGCCCGTTACAAGCAAAACATTGTTGACAACCCTTTTGTTAGCCCATTGTTGTGCTTGTTCTTGCGGTACATCACACATTATTCTATGCACATAGTGTCCATTGCAGCTCCACCATATATCTTTGACACGTGCAGCCACTATGTCATGCACTTTGTGCATAGTGGTGAAATGATTATTACCGCGATCGGATATATATGAGGTTCGGATAATATGAGGAAAACGGGCCAGTCCGGCAGACCTGGTGTTAACTGGAGTCGACTGTACATGTATGTCAAAAGTAAATCAATGAATTTTGCGTTCTCACTAAAGAAAGTGTCAGATTCCACTTTGTATGTATCTTTATAAATGTTTTGATTAGGCCACATAAACAAAATTTGTTGATCGTCCCCGCCCGACCGTTCAAAACCCCCCGACCCCAATTTTTTTTTTTTCCATAAAAAACAACCTTTTCAGCTGATATTTGTATCAAAATGTGCTGGTTTGAAAAAATGTTTAAAGAAGGTTTTTTATTCATGTTAGCAAAGCAAGAACAATTCTTCAAATACTTACTTGGGCTACACTGTACTTAGTTGTTTGAAAAAGTTTACAGAAAATGTCATCTAGGTGTTAAATTTGTTTGACAAAACTATTGAAAACTTCAAAAACACACAAACCCTCTGTTTTATAGTGATTGTGATGATTGATTTGTGATGATTCTTTATTCTTATTTGGCATGTCAACAAAATTTTCAAAAAAAACAAAACAAACTCCCTCCATCCCCCTTCCGCAAAAAAAAAACACGATCATATTTTTTTTTTTTTTGTGGCCTTATGTTATTCAACTAAAATATTTAAATCAGTTTGAGTTAACATCTGCTTTGCTGTGTAGAATTGTTCTGAAATGAACTTGTCCTGATGTTTAACTACTGCTGCAGAGTAGATTTGAAAACTGAGAGACAACCTAGTCCAGATAAGACAAGTCTCTTGCTCTGGAGTAAATATTGAAACATTGTTGCAGTGGATAATAACCAGTTTCTATATAGCGCTTTTCACACCTGAAAGGCATCTCAAAGCGCTTCCAACATTATTACCCCTGGTCACTGGACCTTAATTCATTCCTTAAACCATCTTAGCTCCATGGGGAGTATACAGCCTGTGCAACAAATATGTGCTACTCGGCTAAATCAATCACAAGAACCATCTCTGCCCTCACAGGTACCCATTTACCCCTGGGTGGAGAGAAGCATGTAGTTAAGTGTCTTGCTTAAAGACACAAATGTCACGACTCCAGAACCCCCACTCTGCTGAACAGAATCACAAGAGCTTGAGTTCTTGGGCCGATTTCAGGCCTCGACCTCTACAGCGGCCACCAGCGGCCATTGCCGGCCGCGATGCCCCAGCGAATTGCCGTGAAGCCCTTTTAAAAATTACGTACCTTACGTACGTATGCCACTTGGCCGTCGTGCCCTTTTCCATTGATTCCATAATATTATTTATTCAAAAATGTTATTTAATGTTAACATTGTGACCCATTTAATTTATATGGAGGTAAAATTTGGAACGTACGATCCCGCACACTAGTTTTCACAATGCTGCTTCTGTGCAATAAAAATGTGTCGAGAACGTGGCATGGTAACCATATCAAACGTAGTTAAGCTGTTTACTACTAAAAACGCAGCACCAGACTACTCCAATGTATAAACTCGCTACAAGTCCCTACACTAAATTACGCATTTTCATACTGATTTTGTCTATTGAGATCTGTATTTGTAGCGGATAGGGTGGGGAGGCGCGCGGCCGGGGGCTGGATACAGTCTATGTTTTTCCCCTGGCTATTTCGCTGGTGTCCAAGGCTTGTACTGGATTCTTGTTTGAGACCCACCGCTACCAGTGATCTGCCTGCCTTGCGACTTTGTTTTTCATTGCTAAACACATGTTTGTGTACAAACAACAAGCGTGGAATTGTAAAATGTCAAAATCGGATTATATGGAGGTAACGGCAGAGCCCTAATTTTGGAAATCATCATACTCCATCAAGTTCATTATTGATTAATCAGCATGCCATCCCACAAAAGATGCAAAAATAAGAAGGAAGGCGAAAGGGCTGGAGTGGCAGCAAAGTGCCAACTTTAGAAGCATTTTTTAATTAGGTGCGTTTGTTTACATTTTTATAGTATTTATTTAGCGCAGTCTAGCGTGGCATAAACGCTGGCATGCACAATACAACTTACAAGTTTAGCTAAATGCTAGGCCAATTATTTTGTGCTAAGGGGTTGGGGGTTCGTTTTTAATTTTCATAATCATATTTATATAAAAATAAAAAAATAAAACAAAAATAAAAAAATATTTTTCCAAATCATCGGATTTAGCTGAGCCGTGGGTTGTTGGCGTGGGTTGGTGGGGCTCGTTTGTCTCGCAGAGTTGGGGTAGTGGTGAGCCAGAGACTAATTGATATTTTTTCTTCAGATTAGCACGCAGGGAATTAATTTTCTTAATATTTTTTTCTGTATGATTTTTTCAACAATTCTTTGTTTTGGAGCAATTATTTGTTTTCAGATGAGCATAAGGGAGTTTAATTAAGTCGATGAATAAGGTAGGGGGTAAAATGGGGTAAAAGTTTGCAATTCGAGTGCTGCAAAAAAACTGTAAATATTCAGAAACAAATATTTTAAACCTTTTATTCAATTTCATTTGCACAGCATGTAAACAGCGACAATGAAATAAATATGGGTTGGAAAGTTGACCACCATCTTGAAATCAGTGAAAAGTATATTAACATAATCATCAACAAATAAAAGTTTGAAAATGGCCTTGGTGCCCTTTCATTTGGCCTTGGTGCCCCTTTCTTTTTTAGAGCTTTTGAGGCCAAGTGGCCTTGCCCCTCTGAAGCTAAAGATTGAGGACTGCGATTTCACAAAGCAATTCAAATCATCGCAAGACAAATTGTCAGTATTACCATAGTGATTTGTATTGTGACATCACACTTTACTTAGCAACTACGATTGGTTTGCAGTTACGATCAATCTTAGATCTTTGTGAAATCGGCCCCAGTGCTCTTGTCCGCTTGTCCGCAACACCTTACAAGTAATTCTGGGGACTAGTTGTAGTAATCTTCACTACCACAGATTATGATATACTTGTCTAAGTGTCTTGAATTGTCTGCTCTCATCAATAGGAACCTGAAGAGTGTTTAAGATGTCGATTTAGTTTCTCCGTTTAATGTTTCTCTCTGCTTTATTTTGCAGGTCACATGAACTACAGAAAAAAATGACCAAAATGCTGGAGGATTTCAAAGTAGGTCATTTATTATACCCTAAAAAAAAACCACCCCAGTATTTTGAGTTAACAACTCCATGCATATGATGTTGAAAGTTCAAACAGCATTTTAAGCGGGTATAATTGAATGTTAATATTCACATAAACTTTGATCACCCAAGCTTTGGATTTGTTTGGAAATTCATCTGAAATACATGAATTTTGAAAAGTACTCATCAATAAATCATGTAGAAAGTCTAAAATAGTTTTATTTGAAAGATTTTAAGAAATTACATGCAAAGGAAAGCTACCATCAGACTTGCTGACAGTTGCCTTCAAATTACTTCATTCAAGTTGGTTAGTTCTGTAATCCTTATAATATGTATAACGAACCAAGTTACTTTACTTTCCCATGATACCACATTTTAACTGTTTGTTGGTCACCTTTTGTGCCACTTTTTTCCTGATCTTTTGTACACATATAGAACCTATCCCTTAAAGTCACTTTACTTTTGGATGATCAGACATTTGACACTCTGTCCACATAAACAATCTATCCATTAAAGTCACTTTACTTTCTCAGGATCCAACCGTATTTTCTGACCTTTTTTCCGTATATAGAACCTATCCCTTAAAGTCACTTTACTTTCCTGAGATCCAACTTTATTTTCTGACCTTTTGTCCGTATATAGAATCTATCCCTTAAAGTCACTTTATTTTCCCATGATCTGACCTTTGACCTGTTGGCTACATATAGAATCTATCTAGGGAGTGTTCCCAGACCAAAGTTGCTAAAGAGGAGCTAGCTAGGTCATGTGACCATGCTGTAAAGGAGATCCATACGTTGGAGTGCAGTGTAGCTGAACTTAAGAGTCATCTCTCGGCCACTGAAGAAGAACGAGATGCCGAGAGAGGAGAGAAAGAGAAAAAGATAAAGGAGCTCTCCCAGGTAGCAAGCAAAATCTAGTGGATTGTAATCCATATATCAGTTCTTTAAAAATGTGATTATTGAAATTACCTTAAAAGGCACTGGACACCTCTGGTAATTGTCAAAGACCAGTCTTCTCAACATAGGCATTAAATATCAAACCTTTGAAAAATTTAACTCAATTGGTCGTTGAAGTTGTGAGAGAATAATGGAAGAAGAAAACACCCTTGTTGCACAAGTTGTGCGCTTTCGGATGCCTTGAATTCGAGACCCAAATATTTTAGTGAGAAATTGCTTCTTTCTCAAAAACTATGTTACTTCAGAGGGAGCCGTTTCTCACAATGTTTTGTACTATCAACAGCTCTCCATGGCTCGTAACCAAGTCAGTTTTTTTGCTAACAATTATTTTGAGTAAATACCAATAGTGTCCAGTGCCTGTAAGTACCCCTTCAAAAAGTCACATAACTTTTTTTTTTTTAGTTGAAGCGTAACCATTTGTTTTGGTTTGATTGATGTTTTGTGTTTAATGTTATTATGTACATTGTCTTTGAGCAACTTATTGGGTATGTGGCGCTTTATAAATGCTGTTATTATTATATCACCCAAAGTGGCCTTTTCTGTTGGACATCAGTAAATCTTGAATTATTTTGTTTTTGCCAAGGCTGTTGGAAAGATAAAAGAGTTTGAACTGGACGTTGGAAAGCACAAAGTAAATTTTGACACAACAACCAAGCAGCTACAGGCTGCATTAAAGGTAAGTTTGTACTTGTATCTTGTCTGAAAAAAGAATTACCCAATTCAATTTCTCTAGAATTTAAGACCGTTAGTGTAAAGCCAATAGGTTTTTTGGGTTGTCATTTTTGTCTTAGTTAGAAACAACTATTCCGGTGAAAGTCATTAGTTAAACAGTTATCAAATAATATCAACAGTTATTGGGGTTGAACAATTTTTGTTGTTCAACCACAAATTAGTTTCAAAGTTCTACAGTTTGTACAAGATGACGCATTTCTACAAAGAGTTTTTATACCATCCTCAATCTCAAAAGCTTACTTGCACTGCTGTATAATGCAGGGTCGTGGCCGAGGGACAAAGGCTCGGGCCTTCATCACACAGCCAAGACCCTGCCGGTTTTAAACGGCCCGCTACCCTTCTACTCCCTTATTTCTACAGTAGCTAAGGTTGACTAAACATGACACATGATCTTTTCTTACAGGAAGCTAGTCAGAGTAGCCTGATGGATCTTGAGATAGCAGACTATGAGAAGACTGTATCCAACCTCAATCACATCATCCAAGAAAAAGATGGCAAGATGATGGAGTTTCAAACTGAAATAGAGAGACTGCAGAAGAGAAATGAATCCATGCTGAAAGAAATAGGTCTGAAAGATTTCAAAATTTATACATAAAGACTAAATATAAGAAGAAACATTAGTAAAGGGAACAATGTAGTGGAAGTGTCGTGGCTGAGCACTTAAGAGCACCCAATTCAAACTCTGGTGTTTCTGATGAGCAAAGTGTGGGTTCCAATCCCCAGCCATGACACTTTTGTCCTTTTAAGCAAGACACTTCACCATTGCTTCATCCTTCAGAGGGGATGTAAAGCCGCTGGTCCCATGTGACGTGTAACTCATGTAAAAGAACCAACAAGCACTTATCAATGAAGAGAAGGGTTCGTCCCAGTGGTACTGGTCCGATCAGCAGCATATTGCGCCACAGCACCTTGTAAAACATTACATGGTGCTATAAGGATAAGGTCTCATAATTCAAACGTAGTCCCAATTCAATTCAAACACGATGTTACAGCGTCTGAAGCGCCACTGAGTGACAGAGAAGTGCGCTATATAAGAAGCCACAATTAATGCCAAATTGAACATGTGGTATTTAGGGTACCAGTTTTTTTTTGTGGTAGCACTAAAAAATATGCTCATTAATTTACAGCTCGGCTCACACAGGCCAATTTGTCATAGAAATATTCATGAGCAAAGATTTCCAAGTTAGCTAACCATAAGCTTTCTCCACCCAGGAGTAAATGGGTACCTGTGAGGGCAGAGATGAGACTTTTGATTGATTTAGCTTAGTGCGCTACACATGCGGCGGCACAGGCTGTATAATTCCCAGTGAGCTAAGATGGTTTAAGGAATGATTTAAGGCCCATTGACCAGGGGTAATAATGTTGAAACGCCATGAGCGTCTCTGTGTGACTGACCTGAGCGCTTTAATGTAAGAAGTGATTTTTATTCATGGACAGAACAAAGGAACCATGGAAAACTATAAATATTTTAATGCTGTTATAACAACGGTGTATGTTCACTTTACTCAAAATCCAGATTAAGAAAACAAAAATTAGCAATGCTTGTGTATTGGCAAGAGATATGAGATATACACAAAGTTTGCATGATGCACACCTTTTACCCAAGTCCACAGCCTTCAGTTGTTGTCCCAACTGGTGTTTCAAGTGAAGTGTCGTACAGGGCATTCCTAAAGACATTGCAATGAAAATATTTGTCCGTTTTTTTTGTAGATGCTTGTGATGCTCAACGGGTACAGGCTGATGAAAGGGGAAACAAGCTCAAGGCTCTACTCATGAAGAGCAAGAAAGACTTAGCAGACGCCAAGAAGATTGTAAGATGTATTTGATCTTCCTCTCATTCTCTCTCTGTGTGGGGTTAGCAATTAGGTTCTAAAATAGTAATAATAATAATAGGTATTTATATAGTGCGTTTACAAAAACGATCAATACGCTGATCAGGAAAAGATGAGAATCAAGAAGACAGAGACAGGGGTTATACATGAAAACAAATGTTTTAAGGCGTGTCTGAAAATGGTGACAGAAGGAGCATTCCTTATAATGATGGGAAAAGAGTTCCACTGTTTGGGACCTTTAGACAAGGATCTGTTCCAGAGAGATTTTAAGCCAGTAGGAATAGACAGAAGAAAGTTGTTGTCAGAGGATCGGATTCACACTCTGCCTGGTTAATTCAAAGTACAATGTGAGGAGGAGAAAGACCACGCAAGCACTTCAACTTGTAAACCATGAGAAAAAGTTTGAAAGAAAGGTGTATCAACACTCCCATGATCAGGCATGTGAAATATCTGCTTTAAAGCGGGTATCCGTTTTGTGTGATCAGGGCGATTTGTTCCCCCCTTTTTTTTATAGTATTTGTTGTTCCCTTTTATAAGCTCGGCTACAATAATGTACAACTGCAATAATGTGTGATAAGCCTATTTAACTGAACTAATGGGGTTTCCTAATTCGACCAACGAAAATGAGTGAAGCGGGCTCACTTGACACATCATCTAGTGTTTCAGCTCTTTTTTTAAGGGTCCACTCACAGGCCTGCATTATTGACTGGAAGACATTACCAAAAGATTGAGTACAGAAATTATACGTATGGTCTTTTTACATGAGGAAATCCCCATGTATGTTAAAACAGCTGGAAGTGGCGATGTCCTTGTGTTTTATCCAGATGTGTATTGTTTGTCTACTCAGGAATCTGACCAGCGTAGTAATGAAGCAGCTCTTCAAGGTCAGTTAGAGAGTCTTAATCAACAAGCAGAGGCTCTTAAAGTAGATTTGTCGTTCTTATCCGCTGAGAATCAGAAGCTCAATGGTCAGGTGAGTCTATGATGTGTCTGTTTGTTTGTTTGTTTTATTTCCATTCATACAATCATACATGTACATACAGATAAATAATGAATAAAGGTCAATGTAAAATGTATCGTACAAGACAAAAATTATTTTAGCATGCAAAAGGTCTTTTCGCGACATTGTTTTACTCATTTCTCAAATACTACAGCACCTCAGCAAGAAATATTTTAAGGGAAGCTTTCTACTACTATTATCTTTAAAGGGTCTAAGTTTAATGTAATTGTGTTTGTGTTACAAAAAGTACCCAAATCCTTTAAAGACCCTGTGAAAATTTGAGCTCAATTGGTCGTCGAAGTTGCGAGATAATAAAGAAATTAAAAAATACCTTGTCACAGGAAGTTGTGTGCATTCATATGCTTGATTTTGAGACCTCACATTCAAAATCTGAGGTCTCGAAATCAAATTTGCGGAAAACTACTTCTTTCTCGAAAACTACGTCACTTCAGAGGGAGCCGTTTCTCACAATGTTTTATACTATCAACCTCTCCCCATTACTTGTTACCAAGTAAGGTTTTATTATAATAATTATTTGGGGTAATTACCAATAGTGTCTTTTGCCTTTAAATACTCAAGATCTAATGTAAACTTCCTAGATTTCTTTTTGGTTTTTTTTAGGGGGGGGGGGGGTGGGGGGCATTAGGGGGTGTAGAGTTTCAATATAAGTTGCCATTTAGAATTCAGTAGTGCATCTAAATACGAATTTATGTTGCCCTAATTTTACCTTGAACATGTGCAAGCAGTTGGTATGTTTATTTTCTTCAAATACCACTTTAACTGGAGCGATGGTACACCCTTTACTCAGTTTATCAGTAACAGGGAAGCCATGAAACAAACTCTCGGTCTCCACCGTACCAAAAATAGCAACTCGCTGTCATTCTTTTATTGATTCTTATTGCCTAAGGTCAACAAAGAAAAACCATAATGCTCTTCACAAATACAATTGTTTTGATATCAATCAGCGGTGATATCAATACAAACTAATATCTTTGTATTATGTTGAGGAGTTTCCCAGGCCGGGTGGTTTCACACCTTTATCAGACTCATAAGATTAAACCCCCAAAAGTCCGGCGACTTTCCCCTTTCGGAAGGTATCAAAAGGATGAATAGCGAGCTAACCAGATAACGGATTTGATTGTGTGCAAGTTTCTAAACTATTTATATATAACAATAATCAGTGCAATTTATAACTCTATTTGAAAGGTAGTTGGATAAAAGATGAGCTGTTACAAAAGATTGCTCTAAATCCCCCCTCCCAAAAAAAATAAAAAATCCTGCGGATTTCCCCTTTTGAAAATTACCAAAAGGATGAAAAGCGAGCTAACCAGATAACAGGTTTGGTTGAGAGCAAGTTTCTAAAGGGCTGGGCACAGTATTTATATTATAACAATAATCAGTGCAATAACTCGATTTGAAAGGGATCTACATGTAGTTGTATAAGAGATGAGTTGTCTGAGACGCTGCCTCTTGTAAAATCCAGCAGTCTTTAAAAGTTTTTCTTTATATAAAATTTAAAACAATAATAATAATAATAACCAGTTTTTATACGCCCGAGGGGTGTCTCAAAGCGCTTCCGTCATTAAAACCCCTGGTCACTGGGCCTTAAATCATTCCTTAAACCATCTCAGCTCCGTGGGGAGTATACAGCCTGTACGCAATATATGCGCTACTAAGCTAAACCAATCACAAGAACCATCTCTGCCCTCATAAGTACCCATTTACCCCTGGGTGGAGAGAAGCAATTAAAGTTAAGTGTCTTGCTTAGGGACACAAGTGTCACGACCGGGATTCAAACCCACACTCTGCTGAACAGAAGCATCAGAGTTTGAGTAAGGTGCTCTTATCCACTCGGCCACGATACCCCACGCGCCTCTTTATCCAAGAAACATACATTCTAAACAGATACTTGTATCTTAAGTAATTCTTAAAGGGTCTGGGTACTTTTTGTAGGACACAAAACACAATGTCCACAGATTGACATAAAACTTAAACATTTGAAGATAATGATGGTATAAAACTTACTCGCTGGGGTGCTGCAGTCTTTGAGAAATTAATAAAACAAGTGTCAGTGAGATGACAGCTATTTTAGCATGATCAATGTACTTTTGTTACATTGTTTTACTAATTTCTAAAAATCTACAGCACCTAAGCTAGTAATATTTTAATTCTTATATGATTATCCTCAAACTTTAGAGTTTAATGTAAATCTGTGGACATTGGTTTGTCTTACAAAAGTACCCAAATCCTTACTCAAGATCTAATGTAAACTTCCCAGATTTTGTCGCTAACCGAGAGAAAAAATGGGACAATTTTCATGGGAATTTAATCCTTTAAAGAGACCAGGTAACACCAAGACGTACTTGTTTTTTGCAGACCTAAACAAATAAATTCCCAATGAAATATCTGAAGAAATAACATAATAAAACAGATCTTTCTATATGTATGGTTGTTAGTATGTAAACACAAAACACTTAAATTGACCATGAACACGACCAGAACCATGTCATTTTTGGTTGAATAAAACTTGGATAAATTACGTTAGTTTCAAAAGTAATAGATACATTTTATTAATGGTTTATTTTTTTATTTGAATTTAAAATCAACCAAAAGGTTGACACCATTCAAATTTACAAAGTTTTTACAAAGTTAATATAATAGAAATTAACAATAAACGGGTAAAATCAATACACATACACAATTTATGCATAAACTTGGTAAAAGCATAAACCAAATACAAACACACAAAAGCATAGTTAAAGACACTGGACACTATTGGTAATTGTCAAAGACCAGTCTTCTCACTTAGTGTATCTCAACATGTGCATAAAATAACAAACCTGTGAAAATTTTAACTCAATTGGTTGCGAAGTTGGGAGATAATAATGAGAGAAAAAACACCTTCGTCACACAAAGTTGTTGGCTTTTAGGTGCTTGATTTTGAGACCTCAAAATGTAATTCTGAGGTATCAAAATCAAATTCGTGGAAACTCACTTCTTTCTCAAAAACTATGTTACTTAATAGGGAGCCATTTCTCACAATGTATTATACTATCAACCTCTCCCCATTACTTGTTACCAAATAAGGTTTTTTGCTAACAATTATTTTGAGTAATTACCAAAAGTAGAGATAATCAATAAATAGGCATAAAACAATACACACGTATACAAAAGCATAGTTGCAAACTCGGAGAAACACAAGGTAAAGTAATAAACATTGGATATACGCAGTAAACCATTGGCATAAACAAAAAACATTTTCTGCAATGAACTATTCATGTTTTCAACTGTACATAACTGTTGCAGAAGAGTGTGGGTTCGAATTCCCAGCTGTGACACTTGTGTCCTTAAGCAAGACACTTAACCATTGCTTCGTCCTTGGGATGGGACGTAAAACCGTTGGTCCCATGTGTTGTGTAACGCATTGTAAAAGAACCTAGTGCATTTATCGAAAAGAGAAGGGGTTCGCCCCGGTGTTCCTGGCTGTGGCAGTTGTAAGTGCTGTAGCACCTTGTAAAACCTTATAAGGTGATAAATAATTGGGTCTCAGAAATTCATCACTGCAATTACCTATCTTTCTGAAAGTTTGTATATATACTCAGCGCCTGGAGTACCTTGTTTGGTAGATATGTGCGCTATATAAGACTTCAATATTATTATTTAAGAGAGTTGAGGGACAATTGTTTGACTTTGAACATTTCTTTCTCAGTTGCATGCTTCTAACGATGCCAACTTGCGGACGGTCAGAGTCTTGGAGCAGAAGAATCAAACTCTCAAAGAAGATCTGGAATTAGTTCATCAAGAAATGACTCAAACTAAGGATGAATTTGAAAACTATAAGGTAGGACAACCACAAAACAAAACTCAAATCCAGCGTTAAAAGTTTCTTTGTATCTTCAAAAGTTTGAAGTCCAGTTAATATACTTCCTGTAAATTTGACGTAACAGCTCTGTTCGAAGTAGCTCAACTCTTTCAAATTGTTTGTTGTGAATTTGTGACGTCAAAATTCACATTGCATTTGCATTGGCAGGAAGTGTAAATCAGGCTGAACTCATTTACAGGGTGAGTCAAAAAGAAGTTGACCGGGATTGATGAGGTTTTTCAATACAAACAAATGACACTCAAACTTAAAGCATATAAGCATGTATTTACGAAGCACTCTCTCTTGCTTATTATAAAACAAAGACTGAAAGAGGAGTACTGCTATTTTAATAAAGGTACTCATTTTCCAAGCTGTCCACGGAATACTGGACAAAACAAATGAATGACTTTTTTTATATCCTTCCTTTGCTACTTACTCAGCTGATTAGATTCAGTCAAGCATTAATATTCCATGGAAGGCTACAACAGGAGTGCTTTCAAAGGACGCTTGGTTTAATATGTGCTTCACTGGGGTTTTAAGAGTCATTTGTCATTTTGTTTTTAAATCATGAATCTCGGTCAACTTCTTTTTGACTAACCCTGTATAATTCATGCCATTGGTTGTTGATGTCAATGAAACATCAAATAACTACTTGCTTCTATAAGCTGGCCATATCTCAGTGGAAGGGTTAACAAAGGGTTAGTGAGTGGAAGGATCTGGGCACAATTTCATGGCACTGCTTACCGTACGCAAAGAATCGGGGCTTATGTAAGCAGGGAATTCTGGGCTTACGTCAAGTGTATTTCATAGGTTAGCAGGGAATTTTGGCTTGTGCATGTGCGCACTGCATGTTACTAAGCATTCTATGCTTACAAGGCTAGCGCAGAAATGCAAGCAGACGAATGGTGATCTTAAGCCCAGAATTTGGCGGTCAGCAAAGCCAAGAAATTGGGCCCGGATTTGAAAATAAGGTTAGGTTGAGTGGGAGATGGATTAAAACTCTAGTTTAAGGGGTCATCAGTTGTTTAAAAGGTTAAGACTTCAGGTTTGTGTCATCCTTCTTAGACAAATTGATAGGGGGTGGATTTCACATAGAGTTAGGACTAGTCTTATCTCGAGTTAGGACCAGTTACTCATTCTAACTTAGGACTATCCATGCAATTTGTATATCTCCTAGTTAGGATTAGTCCTAACTCTTTGTGAAATCGACCCCATGATCCATTAAAAATTTCAAGTATGAATTCATTGTTTTTTTAAATTAAGACATTAATTTCTTTACTTACGGAATATTAGAAAAATAGTGTAATGCACTTTAATACACTGTTTAAAGGCACTTGACTCTATTGGTACAAGTAATTACTCAAAATCATGTTTAGCAGAAAAACTTACTTCTGAAGAAACGTATTTTTTGAGAAAGAGGTAATTTCTAACTTAAATAATAAAAGACTTCAGGCCTGAAGCCTTTTATTTTGCATCTGAAAGAACACACAGTAACGCAACAATGGTGTTTTTTCTTTTTCATGATTCTCATGCAAATTTGATGACCAAATGAGCGTCAATGTTCACAGGTTTGTTATTTTATGCATGTGTTGGGATACACCAAGAGAGAATACTGGTCTTTGACAGTTATTACCAAATGTGTCCAGTGCCTTTAAAGGCGTTTATTAAATGCCTAATATTGATATTCAGAGGCTTTTATTTGTGTTGTTGTGATGAATAATGAGGTAGTGTTGTTTACTGACCCCAAGGTGAGAGTTCACAGTGTATTGAAACAGCAGAAGACTAGAGAAAGTTCTCATGTAGTCATGGAAACAGAGATGCAAGAAAAAGATCATTTGGAGAAAGTTAATAAGCAGCTCAAGACAAAGCTTCAAGAAGTCAGGTCAGTAGTTACACTGGGAATGGTGTACTCCATGAAAGACTTTAAAAGAACAAGTTTGTTTTAAATTAGCTTTACAAAACCCTTCAAAAAAGGTTGTTAGTGTTTTTTACCCTTGATGTTTCAGAATGCAGCTATTTAACCAATGGTTCTTTTTTCGGTCAAAGATTTTTAATTATTGGTAATGCTTTCAAACACGATCTTTGGTCCATATTTTGTTTTTTGATAATAAGTTTACCTAGTTGTCTTGGATGTTAACTTTATTTTAGGGCTGGATAAGTCTTGCGTGGTAATATCATTGTACCAAATTAGACCGCATTTCTACTTAAATGAGGCTGTTCCGCTATGGCTGAATTGTTCTTAGGATAACAATGGACAACAGTTTTTCTAACCCAGAGATTCACAAAGATGATGCAAATGGTTAGATTTTTTTACTTTTATGCCCCAAAGTTGTAATAAAGGGTTTGAACAGTTGAACTTTGTGCAGTTTTCTTCTAAATTGACCCATCAATAGGTGATTACAGAGAGTTTATGCACAGGTTTTTATGGGTAAAAACCATAATTAATATTCTTTATCCCCTATGCATATTTATTATCTACTATATCGTTGCGGTACCCGCTGCCAAAACATAGGATTCGAACTGCCTCTAGCTACCGGGCAATCTCGGTAGTCTAGTTGGTTGGGAATCAAAGTGTGTTGAATCGGTGTTCAACTAGTGGTTTAAACCCGGGGAGGTCTGGTTCTTGATAACTTACCTCGACTTCGTCTTGGTAAAATTATCAAGAACCAGGCGTTGTTGTGATTAAACCACTAGTTGAAAACCTCTTCACCACACATTGACACCTTATTAATATTCTTTAGCCTCAATGCAAATTTAATGTCTATGACACAGGTTTATAGTTACCTAGTAATATGTGAACCTCAGGGCTAATACAAAGTTAGTTACAGTTACTGTCGTTAAGCTTTATAAGTGTAGGTGAGTTAAGAAAGTGGTATTCTATTTATATCTAGGGATGAGTTAAAGACGTCATCCACAGAGCTAGAACTTTTACAGGATGAACATGACCGCCAGCTGCAGCGACACAGCGACATGGTGCAAGATGCTCAAAACAAGGAATCTATGTGGCGAGAAAAGTAAGTTTTCAAATCTTGACAACAGCCCCATTTCCCCGTCTTTGTGGTAGATATATAGTAGGAATATCTTAGTTAGAGGTTTTAATCTTTTGGGTCTCCTTAATAAGGTCTATGTACCGTAGATCACATACATAAATTTGGTAGTACGTCATCACTTCATCAATACTGGTACTCGGCAAATGGCGCTCTGGATGTAAAAGTTGAGGTGAAGCGGTTGAATCAGACAGAAAATTGTGCTGCTGCCAATTTAAAAATAAGCTAGGATCAATCTTATCTCGAGTTAGGACGAGTTACCCGTCCTAACTTATGATGGGTTCAATGCGTCATGCGTCATACGTCCTTAGTCCCAAGATTAATTCTAAGTTAGGAAGAGTTTGGTGAAATCGACGGCTGGTAAATAAGTACAAGAAAAAATAAAACTAGTTAGAACTAATGGTTGTAGATGTGTGACCTGAAGACCCCCACCGATTGAACGGTGATGACGTCTGCAGGGAGTGCATTCCATAGTCTGACTGATGTGGGCATGAAGGAGAACTTTGTCAACACTGTGTTAATAGGAATTATAATAATAATAATAATAATAATAATAATAATAATAATAATAATAATAATAATAATAATAATAATAATACAAAGCATTAATAAGGCGCTATACAAAGACCAGAGCGCCCTAACAAAGGGTAGGCAACACAAGAAAAAAAAACAAAAAACAAAAACAGACCAACGACAGGCCAATAGATATACAAAAAGAGGAGCAAATTAGGATGGTTCTGGGAGTAAAAATGTCTTGAGGAGGGGTTTAAACCCAGCCAGCAGCGCAGCTTCTCTGAGACTTTTTGGTAGTGCGTTCCACAAGCGCCGTTCAGCGAAGGTTGTGTCCCCAGCTTTCCTTTTGAGACGCCCTTCGGGTGTGAAAAGCGCTATATAAAAACTTGTTATTATTATTTGTATTGCTCCATACTGCTAACATCCTGGATTGATATGAATGTTTTTCTCTGACAGGATGAACAAGCTCCGTATAGAGAGTGAATCGGGTAATATTCAGCATCATGATGCCATTAGGGAACTCACTGCACAGAACGAAGCACTCACAAACGCCTTTAAGGTGAGTCTAGGAATATTAATTATCAAGAATGCCCAGAGTCTGATATAAGCAAAAGACATTGTGGCAGAGTGTTATCGCAACCTTGTTTTGCTCGTATTTTATGCTAAATTGTAACCTCGTATCGTAAACACATCACTCTCGCCGCACATTTTGTTCCTATGTGTGTAGTTGACCGATCTTTAAATCACAAAGATTTCATTGCAAAAGAAGTTTTATACATCTGATCCTCAAATCACGAACCCATAAAAATGGTTGTTGATGAAAAAGTATTATGAATGGCAGAAATTAGGTGAAAACAATTGTCTTAAAATATAAGTTCAGTTTAACTAACTTCACTTCTATGTTTTTGAATTTTATTTTTTACGCTTCCCAAATTATTGTGGGCTTTTGAAAAAAACTTGCAAACGACCCAAAAATTGATTTGAAGAGCCTGGCCAGCGAGTGAAAAACAGCAGAACCTGACTGTTTTTTTTTATCAAAAGTATTGTTGTCAGCTAGGTTTTCTTTGCTGTTTTAAATGTGATTCTTCAGGGAAAACCACTACAAATTTGCCACGTTATCCATCATTTTTGGATTCAGCCCCCCCTCCCCCCAAATAAGGTAAACTGTGTATGTTACCAAAACAAATTCGGTGAAAGTTACTTTTTTGAAACCGGTGGCGACTGTGCAACGCTTACCAATTTGGTGGGCAACAGGTTTAAGTCTAAACATTGCATCGCCTAAAATGCGCACTGAATAATGCACAGTGACATTGACCACCAAAATGGCGCATCCAAGATTATTATGATGATGACATTAGGTGAATTGGGGTCAATAGCAATAACCTCATAAGTCAAAGTTCAACCAATCAATGTAGTCAGTATTTGTGTTCTATTTCACCCAACAGACACAGATGCATCAACTCCAAGATGAACATCACCGTACTGTTGCATCACTACAACAGCAACTAGACATGATGGAGAACCAAGTCTATCGCATACAGAATGAACAGCAGCAGGCATTCCAGCAGCAACGTAGCCAGGGACTGGCCAGGACTGGGATGGATCTTAAAGAAGGCATACAGGATGCAGCACTTGCTAGACCCACCCTAGAGGAGAGGGAACAAGGAGAGGTAAGGTTATACCACACAATTAATTCAAGACAGAATCTAGAACGGTGTCGTGGCCGAGTGGATAAGAGCACCGAACTCGAGCTCTTGTGTTTCTGTTCAGCAGGGTATGGGTTCGGGAGTTGTGACACTTGTGTTCCTGAGCATAACATCTGAAAGCACACAACCTCCTGTGACAAGGTTTTTTTATATTTTTTATTATTATCTCGCAACGTCAACGACCAATTGAGCTAAAATTTTCACAGGTTTGTTATTATGCATGTGTTGAGATACACCAAGTGAGAAGACTGGTCTTTGACAATTACCAATAGTGTCTAGTGTCTGTAACTACATGTTTCTCTCTACCCAGGGGTGAATGGAGGACAGAGATGGTCCTTGTGGTTGGTTAGCTTAGTGCGCTACATATTTGGCGGCACAGGCTGTATACACCTCAGGGAGCTGAGGTGGTTTAATGAATGAAATGGCCCAGTGATCAGGGTAACAATGTTGGAAGCGCTTTGAGACATGGTGTATAAAGCACTATATAAAAACTGAATATTGATATTCCTACACAGATCACTCACCTTATTCAAGACACTCCTTAAAGCTCACCTGTTCCAGCAGGCTTACTAACCATTCAACTGTGCCTCAGTGCCTTAGAACAAACTCTTGATTTTGACGCTCTACAAATGACCTGTGATTGATTGATTGATATTTGTTAACTCCTCAGGGTATGGAGAACACAGATGGTGAATCGAGTGCAGCCAAACAGCGTATCTCCTCTACTACTAGCAATGTTCCTATGATACCACTATCTCAACTACTCAGTGAGTCCTCCATTGATTCATCAGCACTCAGTGTAGTCAGTCTGGCAGGCTCCACCGCTGAAGAGGAACATCTTAAAGCAGAGTTGACCTCCACGAGGAAGAAACTAGAACATTTCAATGAGGTAAGTTAATTCGTAATTCATGTCCATGTTTGCTTTGAATAGCCCATATTAGTACGTACAAATTTAAACAATTATTTCTGTTATCACTTCCCTTTTTAATGTTAATATTTTGTAATTTCTTGTTGTTTTTCTTTTAAACTCAATTCGGCCCATGGGCTGCGATGTTTGAATTTTTACTAAACCAATAATAATAATAATTTACATCCATGATACCTGACTAGATAATGAGTGATAATGAAGCGACTATCATGCGTCTGACCGAACAAGCTAAAGTCTTGAAAGAGGAAATCAGAAGACTGGAAAGAAATCAACAAAGAGAGAATGCAATCTCCAACATGGAGTACCTTAAGAATGTAGTCATGAAGGTAATATGTTCATAGCGGCTTCATTTATAAACCTGACGGCTTATGAGATTTGCATTGTCCCCCTGTAAAGTAACTCATTGCAATACAGTGTATAATGTCAAGCAATAGGAGACTTTCTGGGACGATAAGTGGCAGCAGACTTAGCGGGTAAAGCCATTGTTCTCAGAATTATGCGCGTGTTCAGAACTACGTAAACTATGGAAATTTACCCGGTAAGTCTGCTGCCACCTAGCGTTGGAAAGTCTCCCATTATGCAAATTAAAGATTGCACGCAACATTTTCATTTCAATGCATTAATTTTGTATAAAAGTACTTCTTCTACGTCAACGCTGTTGCTGACTCGCTGTCACTAAGATTACACTAAGTACTTCTTCTACGTCAACGCTGTTGCTGACTCGCTGTCACTAAGATTACACTAAGACTGATGCCAACCCAGGTCAAAATTCCAGTTGAACCTAGTTAACTGGGGTCAACTGGTTCAACTGGATAGTGATCAAACTCGTCCATTTTCCATATTAACCAACTGGTTTGGACTAGGTTTAACTGTGTTCAACTAGGTTGAAATTATAAACCAGTTGGTCTCTGTCCATTTTCCATATTAAACCAACTGGTTTTAACTGTGTTTAACTAGTTTATCAACTGGTTTCAACTAGTTCCAGTTAAACCCAGTTTAACTAGGTTCAACTGGAATTTCGACCTGGGAATCTAGTAATTTTCTACTTCGAAATGGTTGCAGACCGTGCTGCGACCTCACCACGATGCTACCACACCACGATGCTACCACACTGCTTGTGCGATAATGCCGTTCCGCTACAACTTTTCCCTGACCTGATTACGCTTAGGTTGAACATAATAAAATAAGCATGGAGAGAGAATGCAGCTTCCTGACCTGGGAGATCCCACCCCGACCATACCATCCCCATTCGCTGAATTTTCAAACTATTTTTTGTGTGTATTTTTTTTTTAAAGAAATCTTAGTTTTTATTCGAAGGTGATAAAACATTGAAGCCACTTCTTTGTATGTAACAATGAGATAGACAATAAAGCTAACTACTATTCTTTAATGTCGACTCCAGTTCTTAGTTCCTGCTAAGCCAGGTGAGAGGCAACACTTGGTTCCTGTTCTAACTACCATGCTACAATTGAGTGACAAAGAGAGAGAGGAAATGTTTGCTGTTATAGCAGGTCAGTGTGTACTATCTACTACCCTCTCCGGGTTATTCAATCACATCAAATAAACATAGGGTTCCTCTCTGGAGCTTGCTTGCGTGCATACTGTCCACGGCAATTTTAATCAAACAATGGTGATGATGTTTATTGACTTATTTGACATTATTTACCTAGGGTGGGCCAAATCTGTATAAAGAACTGGTTTCCATTTGGGCGCTGCATATTAAAGTTTAAGGGTCTATATGTACTTCTTTATCTAACACAAAACACAATGTCCAGAGATTCACATTAAACTAACTCAGTTTGAAGATAATGATAGTGGAAAGCTTCCCTTAAATTATTACTTGCTGAGGTGCTGTAGTTTTTGAAAAATGAGTAAAACAATGTCACAAAAATAATTTTCGTCTGAGTTTTAGCTTGTAAAAACGTATTAACCAGTTAGGTATGTTATGGTATAATACCATAATTGGTTAATGAGTTTTTACATGCTAAGATAATATGTGTCTCACTGAGATAAAAATTATTTACTAATTTTTCAAAAACTATAGCACCTCAATAAGTTATATTTAAAGGAAGCTTTCTACATCATTATCTTCCAACCGTGTAAGTTTAATGTGAATCTGTGAACAATTTGAAAAAGCACCGGAATCCTTTAAAGCCATTATACACTTATGGAACAGAATACAAAATAAAAGTTCACAGTTTTAAAAATAACTTACAGGGTTTACAGAAGGTAATGGTAAAAGACTTCTCTTGAAATATTATTCCATGAAATGCTTTACTTTTTGAGAAAACATTTAAACAATATCAATTTTCGATATCGAGAATTAGGGATTTATTTTAAACACATGTCCTGACACCGCGAAAACTGCGAAAACAAGGGTGGGTTTTCCTGTTATTTTCTCTCGACTCCGATGACAGATTGAGCCTAAATTTTCACAGGTTTGTTATTTTATATAATGTGATACACGAAGTGTGGGCCTTGGATAATACTGTTTACCAAAAGTGTTATATGGCTTTAAAAAGAATACAGACGTAATCACAGTAAAAAACTAGTGATAGAAAATTATAAACTTTGCGTGACTATTGAAACCCCAAAGCAGTCTCAATACATTATAAGTGACTACAGATGTAATCAGATCATGTTTCTACATCCAAGCAGTGTAGGTCATTGACATTTGATCCATTGAAGTCCATTCAGCACTGTGACCTAGACCTTTGACCTTTTTGACCCAAACATAACCCCCTCTTACCCCAAGGGCAACCCCCCCCCCCCCCAAGTTACAAGTCCGGATGTCACTTCTTACTAGAGTGACAGTCTAGAAACCATTTACCTACAACTCACCTCTGTGACCTTAAAGGGACTGGACACCTTTGGTAATTGTGAAAGACCAGTCTTCACACTTGGTGTATGTTAACATATTTATAAAGGTTGGGAGAGAATAATGAAAGATAAAAAGTCTTGTCGTACAAGTTGTATGCTTTCAGCTATGCTTACTGAGGTCGGGAATTCAATTAAAATATTTTAGTGAGAAATGACTTCTCTCAAAAACTATATTACTTCAGATGAAGCCGTTTTTTCACAATGTTTTATACTATCAACAGCTCTCCATTGCTCATTACCAAGTCAGTTTTTATGCTATCAATTATTTTGAGTAATTACCAATACATGTAGTGTCCAGTGCCTTTAACATTTTCAACCCCAAAACCATTCCCACTTGATTCTCAAGAATTATCAACAACTGCATTGGAGGCTAGCATAACCCTAAGCTTGACCTCAAAACATTTTATTTATTTGTAGAATAATGTTCAAACGAGTCTGATGTGCATTACATTTTATATAAGTATTGATATTTGTTGTTATTTACTTCAATATGGATAGCATTAGACCCCTTGCGGGTGACGTCACAGGCTCAAAAAACGCCCTCACGGGGGTCAAAAAGCTCCCTCCTTAATCTGTCAAAGGAGGCAAATGATTGGCAGTAGCTGTTGTTTGTGTGCGTAAAAAAACTTGCACCTGAGCTCGGCGCCCTGTAGCTTTTTCGCATTATGCAAGGGGTCAATGTTCATTCTCCAGTTTAATTTTACTCATGTCTTACAAAAGTCCTATAGGACTGATCTTACCATTTGGGTTGCGTTGAATTTACTGTGACTTTTATTCTTTCTAGAAGAAGACGGGGAAGTGACTGAAAAGGAGACCAACAAATGGGGTTCCTATTTACATCGCTGGTCAGGAGGCATAGTGTAATGGATAACAAGCCAAGGAGTGTTTTGGAAAGAGACCACACAATGGGGTTCCTATTTACATCGCTAGTCAGGAGGCATAGTGTAATGGATAACATGCCGAGGAGTGTCTTGAAAAGAGACCACACAATGGGGTTCCTATTTACATCGCTAGTCAGGAGGCATAGTGTAATGGATAACATGCCAAGGAGCGCCTTGAAAAGAGACCACACAATGGGGTTCCTATTTACATCGCTAGTCAGGAGGCATAGTGTAATGGATAACATGCCAAGGAGCGCCTTGAAAAGAGACCACACAATGGGGTTCCTATTTACATCGCTAGTCAGGAGGCATAGTGTAATGGATAACAAGCCAAGGAGTGTCTTGAAAAGATACCACACAATGGGGTTCCTATTTACATCGCTAGTCAGGAGGCATAGTGTAATGGATAACAAGCCAAGGAGTGTCTTGAAAAGAGACCACACAATGGGGTTCCTATTTACATCGCTAGTCAGGAGGTATAGTGTAATGGATAACAAGCCAAGGAGTGTCTTGAAAAGAGACCACACAATGGGGTTCCTATTTACATCGCTAGTCAGGAGGCATAGTGTAATGGATAACAAGCCAAGGAGTGTCTTGAAAAGAGACCACACAATGGGGTTCCTATTTACATCGCTAGTCAGGAGGTATAGTGTAATGGGTAACAAGCCAAGGAGTGTCTTGAAAAGAGACCACACAATGGGGTTCCTATTTACATCGCTAGTCAGGAGGTATAGTGTAATGGATAACAAGCCAAGGAGTGTCTTGAAAAGAGACCACACAATGGGGTTCCTATTTACATCGCTGGTCAGGAGGCATAGTGTAATGGATAACAAGCCAAGGAGTGTCTTGAAAAGAGACCACACAATGGGGTTCCTATTAACATCGCTAGTCAGGAGGCATAGTGTAATGGATAACAAGCCAAGGAGTGTCTTGAAAAGAGACCACACAATGGGGTTCCTATTTACATCGCTGGTCAGGAGGCATAGTTTAATGGATAACAAGCCAAGGAGTGTCTTGAAAAGAGACCACACAATGGGGTTCCTCTTTACATCGCTAGTCAGGAGGTATAGTGTAATGGATAACAAGCCAAGGAGTGTCTTGAAAAGAGACCACACAATGGGGTTCCTATTTACATCGCTAGTCAGGAGGCATAGTTTAATGGATAACAAGCCAAGGAGCGCCTTGAAAAGAGACCACACAATGGGGTTCCTATTTACATCGCTAGTCAGGAGGTATAGTGTAATGGGTAACAAGCCAAGGAGTGTCTTGAAAAGAGACCACACAATGGGGTTCCTATTTACATCGCTAGTCAGGAGGCATAGTGTAATGGATAACATGCCGAGGAGTGTCTTGAAAAGAGACCACACAATGGGGTTCCTATTTACATCGCTAGTCAGGAGGCATAGTTTGATGGATAACATGCCAAGGAGTGTCTTGAAAAGAGACCACACAATGGGGTTCCTATTTACATCGCTAGTCAGGAGGTATAGTTTAATGGATAACATGCCGAGGAGTGTCTTGAAAAGAGACCACACAATGGGGTTCCTATTTACATCGCTAGTCAGGAGGCATAGTGTAATGGATAACAAGCAAAGGAGTGTCTTGAAAAGAGACCACACAATGGGGTTCCTATTTACATCGCTAGTCAGGAGGTATAGTGTAATGGATAACAAGCCAAGGAGCGCCTTGAAAAGAGACCACACAATGGGGTTCCTATTTACATCGCTTGTCAGGAGGTATAGTGTAATGGACAGCAAGCCAAGGAGTGTCTTGAAAAGAGACTGCACAATGGGGTTCCTATTTACATCGCTAGTCAGGAGGCATAGTTTAATGGATAACATGCCAAGGAGTGTCTTGAAAAGAGACCACACAATGGGGTTCCTATTTACATCGCTAGTCAGGAGGTATAGTGTAATGGATAACAAGCCAAGGAGCGCCTTGAAAAGAGACCACACAATGGGGTTCCTATTTACATCGCTAGTCAGGAGGTATAGTGTAATGGATAACAAGCCAAGGAGTGTCTTGAAAAGAGACCACACAATGGGGTTCCTATTTACATCGCTAGTCAGGAGGTATAGTTTAATGGATAACATGCCAAGGAGTGTCTTGAAAAGAGACCACACAATGAGGTTCCTATTTACATCGCTAGTCAGGAGGTATAGTTTAATGGATAACATGCCAAGGAGTGTCTTGAAAAGAGACCACACAATGGGGTTCCTATTTACATCGCTAGTCAGGAGGTATAGTTTAATGGACAGCAAGCCAAGGAGTGTCTTGAAAAGAGACCACACAATGGGGTTCCTATTTACATCGCTAGTCAGGAGGTATAGTTTAATGGATAACATGCCAAGGAGTGTCTTGAAAAGAGACCACACAATGGGGTTCCTATTTACATCGCTAGTCAGGAGGTAGCCAAGGAGTGTCTTGAAAAGAGACCACACAATGGGGTTCCTATTTACATCGCTAGTCAGGAGGTATAGTTTAATGGACAGCAAGCCAAGGAGCGCCTTGAAAAGAGACTGCACAATGACGGATCATAGGCCATTTGGCAGTGGCAAGAGTCTGAACGTTAAAAAGGCCTATCCTTTAATAGGTTGTCCTTGCAGCAAATGGCCATTTGTTGATCAGGTCAATTTGACTAGAAAACAAGCTGTTCCCTCAGCATTTATGTGTGTCATGATAACACGTATACTTGTCACAGTTTAATTTTGTGTGACCATTGTTTTATGTGAGTGTCATTGAGTTGTGATCGTAATTGTTCCATTAACTCCAACTTAAAAGTGCCAATCAAATATATTTAATAATAAATTAATTTGTAATGCTAATTTTTAAATTTGTTAGTTGAAATTGAAAACAAGCTTACTAGGGCGTGAGATTTTTTTATCCACGGTAAAAAACCGCCCCCTCCCCCTGGTATCCCACCTGGTGTCTTAAAACCAGGTAAGCAACTGGGTGTATTGGCCCAGCTTCAAGTTCCCTTTTGGGGCATTGTTGTCGAGTCCACAACCGTGACCCCATTTACACAATAGCCAGACCATTACTTACTTTAATTTTACCCGTTTTGGTGTCAGTTTGGGTAAACATTTTGTTTTGAAGAAACCAGGAAGTATCACTGTCCAGGAGGTTTCGTTTTCCTCGTTACAGGAAGTCTGGGAGATAAAATCAAACAAAAAACGGGCTCTGAAAACAATTTGGGAAAATGATAACTCCAGATGTTACATATTATGTTTACTAAACAAATATCCCACATCATATTATGCTTTACTTGAAAAAAAATGATTTGTAAGGTTTTGTACACAAAAGGAAAGGCATGGGGATTGTAAGATTGAGAAAAATATATTTTTTATAAATGCCTTAACTTTGTTGGTAATTTAATGTACATATTGATGCCACCATTGAAAGCAGTATAATGTGTTGGGTGGTAGTATGATGTGTGGGGTGGTAATATGATGTGTTGGGTGGTAGTATGATGTGTTGGGTGGTAGTATGATGTGTGGGGTGGTAGTATGATGTGTTGGGTGGTAGTATGATGTGTTGGGTGGTAGTATGATGTGTTGGGCGGTAGTATGATGTGTGGGGTGGTAGTATGATGTGTTGGGCGGTAGTATGATGTGTTGGGTGGTAGTATGATGTGTTGGGTGGTAGTATGATGTGTGGGGTGGTAGTATGATGTGTTGGGCGGTAGTATGATGTGTGGGGTGGTAGTATGATGTGTTGGGTGGTAGTATGATGTGTTGGGTGGTAGTATAATGTGTTGGGTGGTAGTATGATGTGTTGGGTGGTAGTATGATGTGTTGGGTGGTAGTATGATGTGTGGGGTGGTAGTATGATGTGTTGGGCGGTAGTATGATGTGTTGGGCGGTAGTATGATGTGTTGGGTGGTAGTATGATGTGTTGGGCGGTAGTATGATGTGTTGGGCGGTAGTATGATGTGTTGGGTGGTAGTATGATGTGTTGGGTGGTAGTATGATGTGTTGGGTGGTAGTATGATGTGTTGGGTGGTAGTATGATGTGTTGGGTGGTAGTATGATGTGTTGGGTGGTAGTATGATGTGTGGGGTGGTAATATGATGTGTGGGGTGGTAGTATGATGTGTTGGGTGGTAGTATGATGTGTGGGGTGGTAGTATGATGTGTTGGGTGGTAGTATGATGTGTTGGGTGGTAGTATGATGTGTTGGGTGGTAGTATGATGTGTTGGGCGGTAGTATGATGTGTTGGGTGGTAGTATGATGTGTTGGGTGGTAGTATGATGTGTTGGGTGGTAGTATGATGTGTTGGGCGGTAGTATGATGTGTTGGGCGGTAGTATGATGTGTTGGGTGGTAGTATGATGTGTTGGGTGGTAGTATGATGTGTTGGGTGGTAGTATGATGTGTTGGGTGGTAGTATGATGTGTGGGGTGGTAATATGATGTGTGGGGTGGTAGTATGATGTGTTGGGTGGTAGTATGATGTGTGGGGTGGTAGTATGATGTGTTGGGTGGTAGTATGATGTGTTGGGTGGTAGTATGATGTGTTGGGTGGTAGTATGATGTGTTGGGCGGTAGTATGATGTGTTGGGTGGTAGTATGATGTGTTGGGTGGTAGTATGATGTGTTGGGTGGTAGTATGATGTGTTGGGTGGTAGTATGATGTGTTGGGTGGTAGTATGATGTGTTGGGTGGTAGTATGATGTGTTGGGCGGTAGTATGATGACATTACATTTTGCATTGTAGAAGCTAATGGTTGTCACTCATGTTATAATGGTTTTGTTTTTGGTTTAACATGTTAAAAGACAGTGGACACTATTGGTAATTACTCAAAATAATTATTAACATAAAACCTTTCTTGATTACGAGTAATGGGGAGAGAGGTTGATAGAGAAACAGCTCCCTCTGAAGTGAAGTAGTTTTTGAGAAAGAAGTTATTTTCTACGAATTTGATTTCGAGACCTCAGATCTAGAATTGGAGGTTTTGAATTCAAGCATCTGAAAGCACACAACTGTGTGACCATGGTGCGACAAGGGTGTTTTTTCTTTCATTGATATCTTGCAACTTCAACGACCGATTGAGCTCAAATTTTCACAGGTTTGTTATTTTATGCATATGTTGAGATACACCGAGTGAGAAGACTGGTCTTTGACAATTACCAATAGAGTCCAGTGTCTTTAAGCAACGTATTAATGACAATGTCGAGTTGCTGTGTGCACAAGGATCAAATCAAGCCATTGATGGTTTTACATGGTGTGAATGAAACACTTTCACTGAAAAATATTGGAAGGAATTCTGAATCTACAAATCAAATATTTTAGTATTTTTAACACGTTGGAAAGAAATGTTCAGCTAGATCTGTACAGTTTTTGTGTTCTTTAATACTTAAATAAATACTTGGTGGATGCATGTTGGCTAATCAAGATTGGTAAAAGGGTAAAATATATAGATTCAATGGATAAAGAAAACGCAATACTAAATGATGACTGTATGGTGTGTTCATTCTAAATTATAACAACAGATAGGTTACACGAGGTTTGCCTTCTCTTTTGAAATATATTTAACTGAACAAGCGCTATCCTACGAATCACCCTATAAGGCCATTAAGCCTAAGGGCCTTATCACACTAGGCAACTTTTACTACAGGCAACTTGGAGGCAACCAAATGCAGTGTGCTACAGGACAACCTATTTTTCACAGGTTGCACTTATTTTTCAAACACCAACTTACGATTCCCAAGAATAATATGTGAACATTTTAAAAATGTGAATTAAATTTTTTCTTGGAGATTGCCAGGAACTGGTTGCCTGTAAGGTTCCTCGTGTGACATGGCCCTAAGACTTGTAAATTCAAGTCATATTCAAGTCAAATGAAGAATGCCAAAATGCTTGTAGATTTTTTTATTACTTTTTTTTAATGCCAAGTCGCCAGACACAAGGCCTGAAGGCCACTTCAAGGTGTGTGCTACAATTACTTTTTTTTTTTTAGAGGCCGTTGCCACCTACTCTTAGGGCTGAAACAGGGTTACCCCCTTTACAGTCCATGTTACAGTACGGATGTTGGCTTGGGTATCATCAGTCCGAAGCCTGGCCGGTAGAGCAGTACCTCCCCAATTTTACGTAGCAAGTGTCACAACCGGGATTCGAACCCACACTCTGCTGATCAAATACAAGAGCTTGAATCCGGTGCTCGGTTAAAACCGCTCGGCCATGACACTCTAGTTTGATCTATCGATCATAAGGGAAAATAACACACCATGAACAACAATGAAGTCTAGAGCAAAGTTCACCACGCGTTCAAGAGGTTGTGAGTATGTTTTTTTTGTATTAAAAAGTGGCGTATGTTATGCAGTTTGCTTCCGTTTATGAAGGATAACCTTCGTATCAACCGAAACAACTTTGGATACCAAGAAATGTGAATTACTTAGGCCTACACAGCTTCCGGCACGTAAGGAAGTGGTATAGATGACCACATTACAAGACCAAGAAGCTTTGCCAACCCTGAACCTTACGTAGAATGGTTCGCCAAACTTGATATTCATTCATTCATTCATTCATTTCTTTTATTTTTACCACATACTCACGTTATATTTTAATGATTAAAGAAAACAGGATTTTGTGTGAGGATGGAGGTCTCCAAGAATTATCAGCTTGTCGAGTAGAGACCCCACTCATACAACAACAAAAGAAAGAACAACAATTATATGCAAATTCCATTCACACATGCGTACAGTCACTAAACACTATAAAGATTTTTTGCAATAAGCAGACGCATAAACGCGTTGCGTCACACCGCCATCAGCCCATGTTGTACACCTTGCTAACCGTGTTCACAATGTTACCATGGGTCTATTCTATAAGCGATACAATCGTTCATGGAATGTCGCTACAGTGCTCAACAATCTTGGCTGTGGGTCTTTAAAGGAACGTTACAGAATTGGTAAGAAACAAACATCGTTTGTGAAGATCACAGATTAACATATGATGATGATAATTGAAAACATCCTTTGAAATATTTCTGTCTGAAATGTCATATTTGATGAGAAATAAATAATCTAACTTCGCGTTTGGAGTTTATCGCTCGGTGAGCGATTTATTCATTTTTATTTTGCGCATCGATACAATGCAAAATTTGTAATCGGTTTTTTTTCACTATTCTCTCGTGACCCAGATGGCCAATCGATCTTAAACTTCTACAGGTTTGTCAGTTTATGTATATGGTGGATTACATAAAGTGCTTACACTGCCAGCAACTGTTTTGTTAGCAAAAACCAATTCTGTAGTGTTCCTTTAAAAAAACTCATTATTGAAGGCACTGAACACTAAAAATAATTGTTAGCATAAAACCTTACTTGGTAACGAGTAATGGAGAGCCGTTGATGTATAACACATTGTGAGAAACAGCTCTCTCTGAAGTGACTTCATTTTCGAGAAAGAAGTAATTTTCCACGAATTTGATTTCGAGACCTCAGATTTAGAATTTGAGGGTCTCGAAATCAAGCATCTGAAAACACACAACTTCGCGTGACCATGGTGCAACAAGGGTGTGTTATTTCTTTCATTTATATCTCGCAACTACGACGATCGATTGAGCTCAAATTTTCACAGGTTTGTTATTTTATGAATATGTTGAGATACACCGACTGTGAAGACTAGTCTTTCACAATTATCAATAGTGTCCTGTGTCTTCAAAGGCCTATCGAGTTACATCTGCAACAGTAGATGACCGGTGCATCAAACACTCAACCAAATTCTCGCCAGGTTTTGAGTGACATAACCACACCAAGGACCTGTCATACAAAACACCTTACATAGGCACAAAAACTGAAGTCGGTTGCAATGATTTTGTACAAAACATCATTCCGTTTTTTTTTTAGAACTTGCCACTGTGTCAGCTTTCAGCACTTTTCAAAACCAGGAAGCAAGCTACACGCTTGAACTCAGTGTCTGATAACTTTGAGGATTAAATGTATCGATTGGGAGGGAATGCTTGTATTAATTACACTTTCGAGTGTATCAAGTGTTTGCGTGATGAAACTAACTTTTGTTATCGTTCTGCTGACAAACAACCCGTCTTTCCAATAAACAGGTTAAGCGATGTCCGGCAAATAATGAGATAAAATTATATCGGTGCAAAGGTAGATTGAAATTGCTGGATACGGACCCGGGTCTGGCCCGGCATTTTTGCGTTTACAATAGCCGTTAATCCACCTTGCCGGATTCGATCCGGGTCTGATCCGACTTTCGGGATCTAGTGTAAACGGGGTCCTTGTTGCCTACTCTATGATCACAGCAAGAACCTCCCACTTTCAAAACTATAATAATACGACCCTGAACATAATGACAACGGTAGACAATCTTCCTCCCGACAAAAGCATTTTATAATTTGTGTCAATATTAACTCGGATACCGTCTAAAGTTGCATGCCCAATTTTCGCCGAGTCAAAAAAAAAAAATATATCAATAAATATTTTGTCTCTGAACGTTGACAGATTTATCGCACGGCCACGAACTTGTTTTGATGATAAAGACCCCCATCGCAGCTCTTCTATCCCTAATGATACTATAATGTGTACATTAATGTTAATTTTTGAACATTGGTTTTTAGTGTATTATAAAACACTCAGTACTTTTCTGAATTCTTAGAAGAAATCCACAGGCAAATCACTCGGTGGGATTCAAACCCTATAGAGCATGCAGACGTCTTACAACTAGACCACCCGTTGCTAGGCGGCTGGCTATTAGAGGCTCACTCGAAGCCCAGCAGTGGGTACCGCAAAGAATTAATAGATTTTAATTGTATGGTACTTTAGAGATAAGGAATAATTGCGTTTCACCCCTTTTACCATTGGTAATAGGGTCTGACTCCGAAAATTAACGACAATAAAAACTCAAGTGGTAAGAAAGTATAGGCCCTACATCAGCTTTGGATAATAGAATGCATTTTGAGAGACATTTCATTTCGAAGCGGTTATGGAAAAATGCGTAACTTTTTAACCCAAAATGTTTCAGATATCAATATAAACCACAAGGGCGTTTTCGCCTTCAAAATCCGGAACGATATTAAACAACGATCGTTATCGTTTTCGTTATCGCTGCAGTGTGATTCGGCCTTTCTAGGAGCGTTGTCGTTCCGGGTTTTGAATGCGAAAAACGGGAAATGAAATTTCCTTGAGTAAGTTTTATTATATTTGCATATGTATTTTTGGAACATTGGAACGGTTTCGAAAAACAAAGGTATACTTTGCCTATAATTATCACTCGCTGCTCATTGCTTTCCCGAGTCGTGTCTGACCATGGTCTGACCCAATTGATTTGGTTTGCTTTGCTTGTGATTTACGGATGTACCCTATATGAAGAGAAGGGAGTATTTTGCGAGTTTGATTTCAGGAGGGAAATGTGTTTTGACATGGCTTTGAATTGCATGCACCACTTTATAAACGCACCTGACTGAAACTGTATATTGAGAGGCCTGCCACTGTTATTTGTGAGACCTTTTGTAAAGTGCTTCTGAAATTCTAGGAAGCTAGCATGCATTGATTGTGACGTTCTACAGGCCTATTGTTGCGAGAAGTTGAGTTTTTCCAGAGGTATACCCAACGGGAAGGCCACCAGGTTGGACAGGATTTGATTTTTGTATGAGTCCTAAGTATAGGCCAGCTGCTGGTGGTCCATGGTTTGGCAACCAATAAACAGATGTAATTGCGAATGACCGGCTGGTTTGCTGTAATACCAATGAGTGAGCCAGTCGAACAGGAATCAAACCAGGGCCCATTTTCATAGAGCTGCTAAGCACAACAATTTGCTATGAAATTTCTTCCTTGATAAAAACAGGATTACCAACCAAATTTCCAATTGTTGCATACTGCTAGTTGCTGGTGTTCAGCTGTTGCTTGCAAATCCTGAAAATCACGTGAAAATTTGGTTGGTATTCCTGTTTTTATCAAGTAAAGGTATACTTCCACGCTCCCAATAGGCCCTATACTACCGAAGAGGTAGGCCTACCTCCGCAGATTTGTAAACGTTATTTTTCTTTTTACAAAATTGAATGTGTTTATACCGGGTGTTGAACATTTTGCCGTTTTCTTGGTTAACTTTTAATTTTTTTCGTTAAATGATTTGATGTTTCTGTCATGCCCCGAGTCTTTCCCCGACCCCCGCCATGACCTTCGGTAGTTGTTGTGACAGACATGGGAAAAACAGTTTATTATATTTACAAGAAAAATGTACAGATTTATTTATAATTCATAGACATCAAACCACTGCATAATTTCATAGAGAAAAATAGGTCTAGGTTTCATTTCGCGACATAGAAGAATAGGTCTAGATTTCATTTCGCGACAGAGAAGAATAGGTCTAGGTTTCATTTCGCGACAGAGAAGAATAGGTCTAGGTTTCATTTCGCGACAGAGAAGCATAGGTCTAGGTTTCATTTCGCGACTGTCTTCGGTGGAAACTATATTCTGTTTACGGTGCGTGTAAATAATTGTATAGACATATTGTGAAAAGAACACGAAGTTGCTTCGGTGGAAACTATATTCTGTTTACGGTGCATGTAAATAATTGTATAGACATATTGTAAAAAGAACACGAAGTTAACCACAAATTGAAAAGTTCCTTTGCAAGACTCCAAGTTTCAAGGTTGGAAACATGAAAATACAATGGTGTTTGTTCATCGTATACATATAGGGGCCTATTATCAAGTCTTTCAATTTCTTGTGCTTTCTCTAGAAGATGATACGAGCATATTAATTGATACGTCGAGTTGAAACCAACGGTTCTTTTTAAAACCACCCCAACTCATTTAGAGATAGTCATACATGGTGTTACCGCAAACCCCTCCATACTCTTGTCTCCTTAACATTGTGTGTATTAAGTATACTATTTGATAACGTTCGCGTTCTGTATGCAAGAAAACAGTACTTTGGACCATATTTTATTTGTCTATTGGAGACAATTGTTCATTTTATTGCAGGTCTGTGTAAATTAACGATGAGTATCTACCCTAACGCCATGATCGGATTTCCCGTTTCGCTGTATATCGAAAGAAACATTAATTCACCATTTTACTTCCCGTTGTGATAACTCTCGGTGACGCAATGAACTATGGTGGCCCTGAAGGGACACAGCCAGTCGTGAATTTTTTTGCGAAGTCGTATATTTATTCACGACAAGTCGCGAATATTTTGGCGACGTCGCGAATATTTTCACGACTAGTCGCGAATATTTTCGCGACGTCGTGAATAATTCTGCGACTAGTCGTGAATAATTCTGCGACTAGTCGTGAATAAATTCGGGACTAGTCGTGAATATTTTTGTCAGTTGCTTGAGTGTGTAATTCTTACACGGCACGCGTAGAGAGCCAAGCTATGACGATTGTTGCCACTCGGCTATGTGTATGGGTACCGGTCAACTCGGTCCCAAGCCAACTCGGTCCCATTCAACTCGGTCCCAAGTCAACTCGGTCCCAAGTCAACTCGGTCCCAAGTCAACTCTCGTCCTTTATTTCCTTTATTTTTTAATTATGTATTTAATTGAATGTGGTGTGAATGGGTTTACATGAATAGATTTTGATATTATTTATTATCACGTGTAAGTTAATTTTTACTTACTTTTTATTTTCAACTACAACCTTAATGTTTTGTTTTACTATTTTATTGGTACTGTTTTTTATATTTTTATTACGTGTAAGTTAGCTGGAAAGTTTTGTTCATTATTAAAAACCAAACATTATTTTCTTCATGTTTTATTCTCAGAAATCGTACTGTTTTTGTTTTATTTGTTGTATGTGTTTTTGAGATATTTTGTTACACTTCAAGAAATCAAAGAGGATTCAAATATATTAGTCAATTAATGTTAATTGTTGAGAGCCATACAGAAAACTACTCTGGTTGAAAGCAAAAAACATTTGAACACATTGTTTTTTAGTATTGCCCAACACCATTATGGTAATTTTCACTTGTTTAGACATTTATTCCAATATAAGGCATCGAATATACCCCGAAAATCGGTGCACAACTCATCCCGTTTCCATAAGTTTCCGTTTCCGTAGTTATTTTTGTAATCGAAGTTCGAAAAAACAGTGTCTGCTTTTCATCCATATTTCGGGGGTTTTCAAGGTTGAATTACTCCAAACCCAAATAATTCTGAATGCTAAAGGATTTATCTTTCAGTTAAACTTGGTAGGGGATTACGTGATGCGTTGCACCCTGCCGTGACGGAACGAACTCGCATTTCAAGTTGGAAATAACAACGCAAATTGCTCTAACAGTTCAGGTACAAATTGTCAAATTTATTGCTGAAATTGTCTACACATTATATTTAACCTTATCTTTTAGTATAGTTAAAATTTACCTATTGTTTGTCCGACTACGCCGGGCTTAAAAATTGACTTTTTAATTTCGTAAAAAATAGTTGTTTTAATGAGTGTGTGAGACGTTGCACTTTTAAAAGTAAATTTTTCTAGCGTTTATGTTTTTTCAAAACGGGTCCTTAAATTTATAGTGTCAAGGTCATCGAACATTACATATTATTTTGGACAGGAAGGTCGTATGATCATGATTTTTATTTTATTTAAAATGTTGAGATTTGCTTGTTGGGATTATTATGATATAAACTCAAAAATGAAATTTACTCGATATTCATCATTACGAAGGAGCGGGTGACATATAACGTTATGTTTTTTCTGAAGAGTGAAAGTGCCAACGTTTATTGCCTAGCATAGGATAGCCTACTCCTACTAAAGTACTCAGTAAAACTATAACGTTAGGCCTAGGCCTACCGTTAGGGCCATACATTAAAGGAACACGTTGCCTTGGATCGGTTTAGTTGGTCTTTGAAAAGCGTTTGTAACCGTTTGTTATAAAATGCATATGGTTAGAAAGATGTTGTAAAAGTAGAATACAATGATCCACACAAAAATGCCTCGAAATGTCACGGTTTTCCTTTTACCTCGTCGACTAACACGGTCGGCCATTTATGGGAGTCAAATTTACCATAAATGGCCGACCGTGTTAGTTCGCAAAGTAAAAGGAAAACCACGCAATTTCGAGGCAAATTTGTGTGGATCGTTGTATTCTACTTTTAACACATTTTTCCAATCATATGCATTTTAAAACAAACGGTTACAAACGCTTTTGATAGACCAACTCGTCCGGTCCAAGGCAACGTGTTCCTTTAACGTTAGTTTTGCTTAAACAACCCACCATCGATTTGCATCAGTCGGAATTCTCCTCAGGATCCATCATCGTACGGGACAGCTTTTACTTATTCTTACTAAGCCGTCACAACGTTGCAAAAATATTCGCGACTTGTCGTGAATAAATTCACGACGTCGCAAAAATATTCACGACTGGCTGTGTCCCTTCAGGGCCACCATAATGAACAGACTCACCGTACCTTACCCGGTATTTACTGAATGGGGACTTGAATTAGTATTGTATGGTGAGGGTTCAGTGAAACGTGACGGGGAAATACCCATAGATTTACTTTCTTTTTCCCGTTAAGGGTCTTTCTTGTGGCATTGTGGCGTTTTATTTTCAAATGCAGAACGATAAACATGTTGGCCCTAAAGTTATATCAATGACTAATCTATTACAAAGCAAGCAATGGAATGAATGAATGAATGTATCGAAAGCAACTTTCACCTTTTTACTTCCCGCTTTCAAAACTATCATTTACGTAATGAACAGAATAAAACCTTTCTTGTTCCAGATTTAACTGAATAAGAAGGGTTGGGTAGGTGGGGGGGGGGGGGGGGGGGCTGGTGTATTTTTTTTATCTGATGGCTTATTTTGTTATTTCCGATTTGATCTGATCGAACAAGCACATAAAACATGGTCACGTACTATACATCCCCGATGTCGGACATAAACCCACAGTTTCAGTATGTTCGAAAAGATGACTAAAAGAAACCACAACAAACAGACAAACCGACCGACCAGCCAACCAACCAACAAACAAACAAACAACAAACACACAGAAGACGATCAGAGCATACTGATCGAAAGGTCGAGTTAATCCAACGGTTCTTTTCAGAACCACCCCAACTCATTAGAGATAGTCATTACATGGTGTTACCGCAAACCTTTTCATATCGTATTTCCACCACGCAAACTTTCAAATCCTATACATAAGGAACACGTTGCCTTGGATCGGTCGAGTTGGTCTTTGAAAAGCGTTTGTAACCGTTTGTTACAAAATGCATATGGTTAGAAAGATGTTGTAAAAGTAGAATACAATGATTCACACAAGCATGCCTCGAAATTGCACGGTTTTCCTTTTACCTCGTCGACTAACTCGGTCGGCCATTTATGGGAGTCAAATTTTTGACTCCCATTTAATGGCCGACCGTGTTAGTTCGCAAAGTAAAAGGAAAACCACGCAATTTCGAGGCAAATTTGTGTGGATCATTGTATTCTACTTTTAAAACATCTTTCCAATCATATGCTCTTTATAACAAACGGTTACAAACGCTTTTTATAGACCAACTCGTCCGTTCCAAGGCAACGTGTTTCTGGATCACTGGAACACCCACGGACGCACAACTTAGCATGTATAGCATTAACTGCAAGGTAGTCGTTAACACGTGTTAATATATCCACGTCCCCCACATCGGAAATAAAGGCAGGAAATCCGCGCACACTGGAACAGCTACAACGGATATTAATAAGAAACACAAAATGCACACATCTTTTCCAGTTGTTCTATATGATGCTAAAGTTATGTAACAGGCATGAACAAGTCTTCAGATGGTTTACATCAATATTGTTTTTACTTGTGGAAGGCATGCGGTCATACAATAACTTTAAAGAAAACCATTATCATGGTTATCAGACCATGGAGAGAATCAGCATTTCCAAAGGACAAATATTGGCAGATCTTTGACAGACAATTAAGGGATCACTGGAAACGTCCCTTTGTTAGGCTGCTAAACTGGGTCAAACTCTCGTTGACGTCATTAAAGGCACTTGACACCTTTGGAAATTGTCAAAGACCAGTCTTCTCACTTGGAGTATTTCAACATATGCACAAAATAACAAACCTGCTGGTCGTCGAAGTTGCAAGAGAATAAAGGAAGAACCTCAGCTGAGGTCTCGAATATTTGATTGAGATATTACTTCTTTCTCAAAAGCTATGTTACTTTAGAGGGAACCGTTTCTTACAATAATTTATTCTATCAACCCATTGCTCGTTACCAAGCATGTTTTTATGTGCTAACAATTATTGTTAGTACCAATAGTGTCTAGTGCCTATTTCATATTATTCACATGAATATATTTATAAGGCGTCGGTATGACCTAGTTCTCATGGTCTGACGATGTCTTCAGCTTCCGTTATTATAGAGAAGAGGAAGCGACACTATAAAACATTTATACTATTTTATTGTGCTTTTATTTTTCATTACGTCAGAATTACATCCTGGTCTACAAAGTCCTGACGAGCGGCAGGGGGAGGGGGCATCCCCAATGACTCACGCCAGGGAATCTCCCTTCCCAAACCGTGGGAACCAGCCATGGACGCCAAGTGCGACGAACATTTCCACGATTTTCATAATCTTTTGAGGGGCAACTTAATTTAAAAGTATTCAGATGCAACTTTTATGAGTTCTGCAGCCGATTTCACGAAACGCTAGGATTAATCCTACCTCGAGCTAGGATGAGTATAGAGTAGTACCTCGTCCTAACTATAGGTTCAATGCGTCCTTACGTCTATAGGGAATTGAACTCGTCCTCCTATGTTAGGAAGAGGTGAAATCGACGGCTGATCTAATAATGGTTACTTCAATTTCCCTATGGATAAAGCACTCAAGTTTGACCTCTTGGTACACCTACGATGAAGTTCATTTGGTGAAGGTTGCCGTAAGTGAGATAAATCAATGCCTGTGTTTGTAAAGTGTCATGGGACGGCCGTCCCTCCCCTCGAACCAACTGCTTTAAAGGTACACGTTGCCTTGGATCGGTCGAGTTGCCTTTACTTTGAAAGACGTTTGAAACCATTTCTTATAAAATCCAAATGGTACGATAGATAATTTTAAAGTAGAATATAATATCATAAACACAAACATGCCCCGAAATTGCACGGTTTTCCTAAGGCCTATTTTTGTTAGTCGACCGATCGGCCATTCAATATGGAGTCAGAATTTTGACCCCACATGGCTGACCGGATCAGTTCACAAAGTACAAGGAAAACCGTGCAATTTCGAGTCATGTTTGTATGTTGTGTATTTCTACTTTTCAAACATCTATCTTACCATTTGCATTTCATAACAAAATGGTTTCAAACGCTTTTCAAAGACCAACTCGACCAATCCAAGGCAACCTGTGTTCCTTTTATCAACACGAAAGGTCGATGCAGATGCAGGCAACCACAATGGTAGTAAAACTGCAACCAAGTACCCATGTATGCCTAAATAATGACTTAATTCCCTGGGAGTAGAGTTGCCGAGCGTGGATTTACGAGGACAAACAATGACTTTTTATTACCTACCCTGTCCGATGCAGCAAATAAAACGTTATCTCAGCTCAAAATAATCTGACGATTTCTTAGTCCAAAGTCTTTATAGGCCCGACTATTGTTCACATGTTTTTTGAGGGGCTGACTGCACAGGATGTTATCACAGTTCAATTCCCCATTTCCCAAGAAAAACGTATCCATTTAACATGAGATTGAGTGATTGACTTTTTTGAAGTGCGAACTTTTTTAGGATTCAGGATGAAAAACAGTTAAACAAAAATTGTATGACCTAAAGCGATTGCGTGTACAAGTTATTAGGCTGGCAAGTAGCCTAACTTTTTTAGCCTTTATAGATAAGCCTTTAAAGTTTGTCCGGTGAAGTTTGAGTTTAAAAATCAATTCCCCCTTTTTTCCATTGGAGGGGTATTTTTTGTTTGTACGTCTTGGGTTTTTGTTTATTTGTTTGTAGTTTAGGAGGGATGGTATTGGAGACGTTTGTTTATTTATTTACTGTTTAATGTAATTTTCCATAAACTGATTAATCGGTGAGGCTGTAACGGGAAAATGTAGTCATGTGGTTCTTAAAATCCACGTGCAGCCTTTGTTTAACCCTTTATAAAGAGTTTTTTCCCTGATATTCTATTGATCTTTCCGACAGGAGATATTTGGTAAATGGGAAAGTTTACATGTTGTCTCAATTCCTACGTATGATTCAAGAGTTATAACACCTGAACAAGTTCTGTTGCATCTAGTGTGGAATTTGCATGAACTATCAAATTTACCTTGCCCCCAAGTTTATACAGGCTATTAGAAACGCTGAAATGGTCTTTGTTGAGGGTACTATGCAAAATTGTTTTATTTTTCCCACATTCCAAACATATGACAGCCGTGGCTATTCAGCCGTATCACCAGTTCCGGGTTTCGAAAGACCTTCACTTCCGGGTTTGGAATCAGCTCATGTTATAAAAAAGCAGACCCGCGACGCATCCTCCACAGAATAAAGTGAATCGACTCAACTGACAGAGCTACCGCTACAAAGTTACCGCTACAAAGAAAAATCATTTGAAAATATCGCTCAAATACTCTCTAAGGGCAAACAAAGTCATGGCAGACGTTATGGTATCACCTCAAGCCACGTGGGCTGTTCCTACCACGAACTCCAACCCTGCAAACTCCCTGCAGGAAAATCAATTTCCCGTTACCCAACGGTCACACTTTCACAGTGACACTAGACAGAGTAGGACAGCAAACTCCGCTTCAAGAGAAACAGCACCAGTCATGGAGGAAAGTGGTTGTGATAGCACAGACGGCTGTCTCTTTCTTGGCGACAGTGTCAACGAAGAAGCGGATACACTGATGAACATGAAGTTGCCAGGTGAAGAAGGAGAACAAGAAAACACTGAAACAGACCAAGATGACATTAAACAAACACAGATAACAAACGGTGGTCATCACCACCATGGTCATCACTTTAACGATCTCATTAAACGATTCGAGTCTGCTGTGGGCCACGATGATCAGGGGGAGGAAGGAGACGATACTATCTCAGCAAGCCAGGTCGAACCAGAAGAGTCCATTATTGGTGATGTTGGAGGTTTCATTAATGACATCGGTGGAGGTCTAAATGATGTTGTGCACACCATAGCGGATGGCGTGCACACCATAGCGGATGGCGTGAAGAAGGTAGTGCAGAAAACGCTCTATGTTTTTCCATCGGTAAGTTTGGGTTTTCAAACAAAATCATTAAAATCAACATCATTGGTTTGGTCTTTTTAATATGTAAACCAGGCGCAAAATTAAATAGCAATCCCTCGTAAGAAACTACAGGTATTTTACTTTAAAACATCACGCAGAAATAACCTCCAAGTCCAATTTTATGCGGATCACTATTCGGGTAGCAACAACAGAATGCTCATGTCCATTATTATCGTCTCGGTATTTCAGCATCGTCTTCCTGCGCTCGGGTTCTTTTATCCACTCACCTTATCCATAGAATTTCCCAAACTTATTATAATTAGAATGTTGTACAATGGCTCAAGTGCTGCTGACCACGTGGCGCACGAATCAATGCAAATTTGAGGAACTCTTTGACAAACTGTTTTGATTTAAAGGCAGTGGACACTATTGGTAGTTACTCAAAATAATTATTAGCATAAAACCTTTCTTGGTGACGAGTAATGGGGAGAGGTTGATGAGAAACATTGTGAAAAACGCCTCCCTCTGAAGCGCCATAGTTTTCGAGAAAGAAATAATTTTCAACGATTTGATTTCGAGACCTCAGATTTACAATTTGAGGTCTCGAAATCAACCATCTAAACACACACAACTTCGTGTGACAAGGGTGTTTTCTTCTTTAATTATTATCTCGCAACTTTGATGACCGATTGAGCTCAAATTTTCACAGGTTAGTTATTTTATGCATATGTTGAGATACACCAACTGTGAAGGCTATTCTTTGACAATTACCAATAGTGTCCAGTGTCTTTAAACGTTGTTTTATAAGTCGACAAAAAAGTGTGTGATGGAGGCAGTGGATTCTATCGGTATTAAATTACTCAATTTTTTTTCTAAAGCATAAAACCTTACTTGGTAACGAGTAACGGAGAGCTGTTTATAGTATAAAACATTGTGAGAAACGGCTCCTTCTTATAAGTAACGTAGCTTTCGAGAAAGAAGTAATTTTCAGCGAATTTGATTTCGAGACATCAGCATTAGATTTTGAGGTCTCGAAATCAAGCATTTGCAAGCACACAACTTCGTGTGACAATGGGTTTTTTCTTTCATTATTATCTCGCAACTTCGACGACCAATTGATGTCAAATTTTCACAGATTTGTTAGTTTATGCATATGTTGAGATACACCGAATGAAAAATCTGGTCTTTGACAATTAACCAATAGTGTCTAGTGTCTTTAATGAGAATAAAACCCCCAGAAAATGTGTCTTTTTAACAAAAAACAGTTGATCGCTCGCGTCCCCTCCCTCATCCTTTTTTGAGGCCGCATCTTTTTGTTTACTCTATTTTATTTTACGTTTTTTTATATTTGTTTGGCCTAATATCTGGAACTATCTGAAACCCAAACCAAATGTATATAAAAAGGTTAATTGTTTGTCTTGTTCTTGTTGGCAGAGTCACACAGATGAAGATGAAGGCGCTAGTAACATTCGTGTCCAACACCCCAGTCTAACGGGGAATATAGTCAGCCTGGGTATGAATATGCATAAGGGCATCAGAGGTCACCTTGTGCAGTCCGTCACACCAGGAGGGCTTGCACATAAAGCTCACATCAAGTGAGTTGTTTCCTTTAAACTTTGAGGTTATAGACATTTCTTTTGTTGATAAACAAACCGCCTTTGGTTGGCATGGTCGGCCGAATGCTAGTAAAACATTCAATCGTATCAACAGATGTTTTAACCAAATTCAACATTTTCTGCAAATTTTCAATTAATAAGATACCTCTCATAATTAGTTGTTTTGTTTTTAACAAAATCAATTTTTTTTTGTTACATTGTTCTTTTCTTGATCTTTTCTTGATTAGCGATTTTTTCTTGATTTGCACTTATATGGCTTTCCATAGTTTTCCAATGTGGGTTGGCAAAAACTTGGGCTGTGACGTTGCAAAAGAAAGGTCTATATAGCATGCATTATTTTAAAGAAGTTATATGAGATGTGATAAATTGCGCTGTCAAATTCAGTGACTATTTAAGACTGTTGACTTGATATCATAGGTTTGCAAAAATTGATATTTTTGCAAGGTGTGTGGGTGGGGCCCATGTCATTTAAATATATCCGCCATATTGGTTATTGTAACCATGGGGTGTGAGGTGGGTGGATATATTTGGGTGACCGAGGAAGCCATTATGACAACCGATCTTCTATCTATTAATTCCTCTTCCAACATAATTGAGTTTGTTTGTTTTTCTTCAGGAACAATGATATTATAAGAAAGGTGAATGATACCGATGTAGGAGACTGGGAGTTTGAAAAGCTTCAAGAGTTCTTCAGCAGTCAAACAAGTATCGTAATCAAACTGGTAGGCTAAACACATTTCTTATCAACTTTGAAAAAGTATTAAACAAAATCAATAGTAGGCGTTGGCGTGGCCTTAAGAATTGTGAATGAGGAGACTTCTAATTTTGCCTATAGATCAACTGTTCATTCAGCAGCCATGATTGAATAGACTACCGCCCTCTATTGGCGGGTGGAGATGTGACATTTAGGGATATGGAGAAAAATTTTGGACTGAACAACATAATTAAATAAAGTAGAAATTGGAACTGCTACCAAGAAGCATCTTTGCGCATTATATTTTGTTTGCAATGAAATTGATTAGTTCCAAACATAAGGATAAATAGTTTTCTGAAAATTTCAAATTAGGCAACCTACACCATAGGTCCAAAAATGCTTTCTGCCTTTTTGAGTTTGTTGATACATATTTAAGTAAAAAGGCATTTTCTTATTTGTACAAGCTACATGTAGGTGAAACAGATACTATCCTAGTTTATATACTGTAACTGTGAGTAGGTATACACATTCAAACCAGGGACCTTTAACAAAAGAGGACAAAAGGGCCAACGGTTCAGAAAATATTCACAGTTGAAAATGTGTACAAAACCAATGGGGGCTGTTGCAAAAAGGTATGAACAAAAGAGGGACAATAGGAGGTCCACGGTTGCAGGTGAATAAACACGGGTGTGTGTGAATTTACCACTGACTGTTAGTTTTACTTTCTTTGCTTTAAACTCTAGGTAGTTGAACGAGAAAATGGTGTGGATGAGAACGGTCAACCTCGCTTTATCACTTTTACACTCAGCATTGAGTTGACTTTTGAAGGTATGTTCACATTACATAACTGTGTCATATAAGAAGCATGAGTAAGATTCAATTACATATATTATAACACCCATTACGAACACTCTGCCTTGATTGGTGTAGAGCGCGTGACATATGATACATGTATGTCTTGTTTTTACTAGAAGGCCAACAAGGTACATTATACCCGTAGCAACCGATGAACTTTCCCATGTCAACCCGTGTAACCCATGGCAACCAATATACTATCCCAAAGCAACCGATGAACTATCCCATGGCGAACGGTGTACTATCCCTTGGCAACCAATGTAAAATTCCATGGCAACCAATGTACAATCCCATGGCAACCATACTATCCCGCGGCAACCGATGTACAATCCCATGGCAACCAATATACTATCCCACGGCAACCGATGTACAATCCCATGGCAACCGATGTACAATCCCATGGCGACTGATGAAACTATCCCATGGCAACTGATGTACTATCCAATGTACTGTACCCATGACAACCAATCTACCGTACCCATAGCAACAGCAGCTTTGTGGTACCTTGATGTCTAGGCACAGTACAAAAAATGTATATGTATGGGTTGGTATGAAACAAATATTGACTGCCTTTACTTGTGCTATGGTTGCAACTACGAATCCCTCGGTGATCCCCGGATCATTCTTATTTACCCTTGGATTTGCCTCGGGAAAATAGAATGCGCCAAGGATGAGTTTCGGTGTCATAGTTTTAACCAAGCACTTGAAGCAGTCAATATTGTTATACGAGTACTGTCATCACATCGCAATTTCTATAATCTTTGGATGTTATTGTTGTTAAGGTTGAATGGGAAGACAGTGGTTCGCTACAATTAACAAGGCAAATTATTAATTTGAATTATTATTTGTTACAAATGGAATTCAATTTTGTTGAACCACATTATGACCCTTGTTATTCACCCCTAGACGATCGAGTAGTTGCTGAAATAGATGTTAGTTACACCGCTTGGCCATTGGGTTACTATGGCGAAGAACCCTCTGAGTTGTCAACATATTTAATCTGCCAAGAAGGGATCAAGACAAGTAAATATCTCAGCCTGAGCGAAGACTTCTGCGGCATGACAACTAAATGTACACAAAACTGTAAGTCAAGTTATAGATTCAATTAGGGAGGTCAACCTGGCTACAGTGTTATAAGTTTATAGGGATACTATACGGCCAGGGATATTGGAATTGAAGGCCTTTGGGCTACGTAAACTTTTGTAATTCCAGGCATATGTCCCTGGCTTTTGTTTTGTTTTGATTATGTTTGTATTTTGTATGTGTTTTTACATGTATGCAGAATAAATAATAATAATAATAATAGTTATAATAATCATATATTATACTATATTATTGAATTGAATTGAATTGTATTGAAACAGGTTACTTTAAGATGTACGCATACAGTCCAGGTGTCGGGTCTCCAAGGGTCTTATACAACACCAGTATGAAGGCACCAGTGGACCTTGGAAAGAAATCAAGAATTGTAAGTAAACCCCCTACACATTGATCAAGAGTAAAAAATAAATCAATCAATCAATAACAGGAAATGATGCAACCTATGGACGATGTGACCTATGTTTACATTCAAACCGCCCTCTGTTGACAAAACACTATATACGTCATGTTTCGCCAGGCACTGAGTTGCGTAGTCATAGTAAGATTGCGTACACTTTCTAGCTGGCTGCCAAAACACGAAGGTTTTGCCCGGCGGTATGCGCGCGAATCATGTTATGGTTTTTGTGTGACGTCAGAGGTCACATCGTCTATACAGAAAAATTAATTCTGAGGAGCTGGTATATATTGACATTTTTGAAAAAGTAAACAAGATTGTTATCCATTACGTCAAAAAGTCTGGGTACTTTTTGTAGAACACAAAACACAATGTCCACAATTTGTCGTCAAATTTGCAAGATTATAATGGAAGAAAAAAACCATTTCACACGAAGTTGTGTGCTTTAAGATGCTTGATTTCGGGACCTAAACATCTAACTCTGAGGTCTCAAAATAAAATTTACTGAGTATTTCCTATTGTAATAATTATTGTAATATTTTTAATGATTGTAAATTATGTCGCAATTCAGCGGAATGCTGTGATGGCATTTTTAAATAAATAAACCATTCATAAACCATTCGTAAATTCAAATACTTTAGGGGACAATTATTTCTAATTCGAAAACTGCCTTACTTCAGAGGGAGTCGTTTCTCACTATGTTTCATACTATCAACAGCTTTCCATTGCTCGCTACCAAGTAAATTTTGATGCTAACAATTATTTTGAGTAATTACCAATAGTGTCTCTATGTTTTGGATTAAAACAAATATCCAATAAGAAATACATCAACATACAAGTACCCCTATAACCCCTCCATTAATGATGAATTTGTTGAACTTTCTAGGGCACTGACAATGGATTAACTGGAACCGGAATCAGCACAACCAATGACAAGCGCTTTTTTTACTATCGGAAACAAGGTTCCTTGTGTGCGTTCGAGCTCATGGCTAAAGAGAGTAAGTATTTTATCTAAAAAGTATGAAAGTTTACTCATAGTCTGGTCTACACTCATATCAGATTATTTAAATACATTTGGGTTGAACGAAAAACTAGCTTCTTTACGACATGAAGGACAAATCTCCTCTAGATGTATCTTTTTCTGCCGATAGACTGGAAGTATATAGGTTTTGATGCATTTGCATGGTGAGGCACAATGTATCAATATATACTTGGTTTGCGGTAACACAATGTGTGTATCTACTTGTCAGGTAGAGTTTGTTCTTAGAGAACTGTCTTTCTTTATATTTGGTTTGCGGTAACACCATGTGTGTATCTACTTGTCAGGTGGAGTTTGTTCTTTAGAGAACTGTCTTTCTTTGTATTTGGTTTGTGGTAACACCATGTGTGTATCTACTTGTCAGGTGGAGTTTGTTCTTTAGAGAACTGTCTTTTTTTATATTTGGTTTGCGGTAACACCATGTGTGTATCTACTTGTCAGGTGGAGTTTGTTCTTTAGAGAACTGTCTTTCCTTATATTTGGTTTGCGGTAATACCATGTGTGTATCTACTTGTCAGGTAGAGTTTGTTCTTAGAGAACTGTCTTGCTTTATATTTGGTTTGCGGTAACACCATGTGTGTATCTACTTGTCAGGTAGAGTTTGTTCTTAGAGAACTGTCTCGCTTTATATTTGGTTTGCGGTAACACCATGTGTGTATCTACTTGCCAGGTAGAGTTTGTTCTTAGAGAACTGTCTTGCTTTATATTTGGTTTGCGGTAACACCATGTGTGTATCTACTTGCCAGGTAGAGTTTGTTCTTAGAGAACTGTCTTGCTTTATATTTGGTTTGCGGTAATACCATGTGTATATCTACTTGCCAGGTAGAGTTTGTTCTTAGAGAACTGTCTTTCTTTATTCTACCACCCCGGAGTAGGTTTAATATCGGATGTTCGGGAGACTTCTCAGTTCTGAAAAGAACTGTCCTGCTTTTTAACTACTACCGGGCGGAATTAAGGTATAGCAAATTGGCTGGGACTACTACTTTAAATTATAGAATTATTAACGGCACTACCGCGGAGTCAGTTCTTGAATTGGTCTCAACTTAAGACTAGAAGTAAATCATGAATCACACTCCAATGGTCGGTAAAGAGCATTTTCATTGTATACTGGTAGAGTGTCAGGGCTCTCCCTTAACACTAGCCCTGCGTACAATGTCTAGTAAAAACTGCCACCTATCAACTTCTGGTGTTTTTTCTTCCATTACTATCTCGCAACTTCGACGACCGATTCAGCTCAAATTTTCACAGGTTTGTTATTTTATGCATATGTTGAGATACAAGAACTGAGGAGACTGGTCTTTGACAATTACCAATAGTGTCCACTGTCTTTAACGCTCCAGTTACTATTTTTCTCTTTTTCTCTCTCTAGAATTTTTCCTGACAGTTAACGACGATGGTACTATTACGGAGAAATATTTTTCAGACCTGAAATCTGTCCCAAGTGCTGGACTCTTCACGGCTATCAATCCGTCAAAAGCGAAACCATTATTTAAAAAATAAGACAAACATTTAAAAGGTATTTATTAAGAGATTATGCACCCATCTCATAAATTATTGTCTATATTTGATCAAGTTTTGTAAATATTTTAAGTGACTTAATTATTTTCTTGAGAGGCCCCCCCCCCACCCCCTAAAAGCGACAACAAAACAGTAAACATTTGACAGTGTGGGCTTTATTTATTACCTGTATGTTTGGGAGAGGAACTTGTTACTAAGGAATATTGTGTGGCTGATTTCCTGTGGTTTTCCCAACATGTTTTATGTAAACTATAAAAATGCAAACTGAACTCAATCTGCATCCAGGAAGTGAAACAATGATAATAATAATAATAATAATAATAATAATAATAATAATAATAATAATAATAATAATAATAATAATAATAATAATAATAATAATAATAATAATAATAATAATAATAATAATAATAATAATAATAATAATAATAATAATAATAATAATAATAATAATAATAATAATAATAATAATAATAATAATAATAATAATAATAATAATAATAATAATAATAATAATAATAATAATAATAATAATAATAATAATAATAATAATAATAATATTAACAGGGTAGATCTGTTACAGAAGGCAGCGCTTTTGGGAACAGCGAGGATCCTGAGAAAGACCCTTGAGATCTAAGGCTACGGGACGTAGCCCGACTCGAGGAGTTACCGGCACAAAGGAAAATGAGATCTTTCTTTTGCATGCTGTGATAAAATGAAATAATAATAATAATAATAATAATAATAATAATAATAATAATAATAATAATAATAATAATAATAATAACCGTGTTTATAACGTGCCAGGTATTAATACTGCAAGGAGTGGTGCGAATTTTTGAGATATAAGACCTAATCCTTAAGCACTATGTAATGGTTTACAAGGTGCTGTGGCGCAATATGCTGCCAATCCGGCCAGGAACACCGGGGCAAACCCCTTCTCTTTTCGATAAGTGCACTGGATTCTTTTACATGCGTTTACACAACACATGGGACCAACGGCTTTACGTCCCATCTGAAGGACGAAGCAATGGCTATGAAGTGTCTTGCTTAAGGACACAAGTGTCATGGCTGGGGATTTGAACCCACACTCTGCTGATCAGAAACACCAGAGTTTGAATTCGGTGCTCTTAACCGCTCGGCCATGACACTCCCAAGTAAGCCATTTGCAAGTTAGATTTGAATAATGTCTGGCACAATGACGTACTTAGTTACAATGTAATTCTTACATTTGAATTCAGACTATAGATAGAGACAGTTGCTAATCCAACTGGTTCGGACAAGCCTTTGCAAAGCAACCTCCAGATGAGCAGACCCTGGTACCGTTGTGCCATACACATTCATTCAGAATCCTATGTTGGTGTTCACCGGCTCTTACGTAACTACGCAAAAGCTTGCCCCTAATCATGTGACATAGTAACTGTCTCTATAGTCTGAGGAACTCAAATTTAAGTGGTAACTTGTGATCAAGCACACCATTGTACCAGACGAAAGATTCAAATCTTACACGCAAATGGCTTAGTGCCATCATAGTCCCCAAAATGTCAACATAAATGAAGTAAATAAAACCAATTGAGAGATGCCTTCTAGTGTTGGACTAGGGCATTGAAGTTGTGTAGGTAGGGATCCTTAGGTTTGAAGTTGTGTAGGTAAGGGATCCTTAGGTTTGAAGTTGTCTTAGCATTCATGAACAAATGAACCAAAACTTTTTGCCCATTTTGATTGCTGTAGTCAATATAAGCATGTGTACATGTAATGTACATGCTTATATTGACTACAGCAATCAAAATGGGCAAAAAATTTTGATTCATTTGTTCTTGATATTTTCTCGACTGTATATTTTCTGATTGTATTTCTGATAAGACTATTTCTCTCCATGTTTTTTGTACAGGTATATTTAGCCCACCTTGTTGAGCTGTAACATCGGTCTCATCGCAGTCGCCATTTATACAGCCCACCTGCGATACATGTCTAAACTGCAAAGTTTTCAAAGTTCACAAAATGCGTGATACTTTGATTGCAAATGTAATGGCGACTGTGATGAGACCGATGCAAAGAGAGCCATTTACAGCTCAACAAGGTGGGCTAGGGTATATGTATGAACCTAATTTGTGAACTTTTAGAATGAAACTGTTAAGTTTGTTGTTAATATTACCCAGTACTTTAGTTTTAGTGCTTTAGTAATGTTAAGTTTGTCATCCTGTGACATTGAACAAATAGTTAGGTTTTAAACGGTGCTTGCATAAAGAGCATTGGACAAGGCTAACCGCTATCCAAACAGGTTTTGAGTTACCACAGATTGTAGTGTTTAGATAGATTGAGGGCAAGTTATTAGGGAATTTCAGACAAACTACATACGTACACAGTAAATGAGTGTCTAGAATGTGTACACAAAAAGTTCTTTTAACTCGATTACCGAAATTTCAAGTAATAAAATGATATGAACTATTAATGTTTTTTATACTTCTAAAGAAAGCAAAATATTTGTTTAAAATGTTTTTATTTTTTGTCACAATTTTTGGACCAATCAAGTAGGCTAACTTTGTAAGTGTATTTGATGTGTATTGTACAAACTAATTTACTAGTTGCAGCTTCTTGAAGTAAAAACAACCTTAGTTAGTGATGCAAACCAAAAGGAAAGCTACTTTTATATTTGCTCTTCAGTACTCAAAAATAAAGTTAAGCCTAGAATATCACACAGCTCATGGTCATGCTCTCATTTGTCTGTAGTCTGTCACAAAAATTGATGATAAAAAATGGCCCTGCCCCTTCAAGAAGGATGTTACCAACTAGGGTTACTTTAAAGTAACTGGACACCTTTGGTAATTGTCAAAGACCAGTCTTCTCACTTGGTGTATCTCAACATACTCATACAAAAAAAAAAAAACTGTGAAAATTTGAACTCAATTAGTCGTCTAAGTTGTGAGATAATAATGAAAGAAAAAACACCCTTGTCACACGAAGTTGTGTGCATTCAGATACTTGATTTTGAGACCTACAAAATCTAATTGAGGTCTCGAAATCAAATTCGTGGAAAATTACTTCTTTCTCGAAAACTATGATACTTCAGAGGGAGCCGTTTCTCACAATGTTTTATACTATCAACAGCTCCCCATTACTTGTTACCAAGTAAAGTTTTATGCTAATAATAATTTTAAATTAATTACTAATAGTGTCCACTGCCTTTAAGAAAGATGTTACTTCAAGGGATTAGATATTTCTTCTGATAGCATAGCTTTACTGGAAACCAATCCAATGATTTAGTATTAGAAGGAATATGTAACGATAACAATATACAAAACCCAGCATTTTAGCAGGCAACATGATTGATTCTGCCAAGATTACAAATTATTGATCGCTTTCTAGCACTGCATACACCTGCAAGAAGCTGATAATATTCTATGTATTATAGGCCAAGCCTTTAATACACCTTCCAAGCCTTATTATGGGTGCGTTTGATTAGCTTCCCTGTGTCGACCTTGCGGTGCTCACTTGGGGGAGCCCCTGACAAGAGCTAATCCAACTATCACTCACTCTCTCGTGGTGATGTCATGCACCTGGGGCCAGCCCCAAAGTGACCCACTCCACAAGCAGGGCACTTTGGGCTGACCCGGGTGAGCCCCTGGAATGACGTACAAGCTATTCGAGCGTACCATGGGTAGACCGGGGTCAACCCAGGGAAGCTAATCGAACGCACCCTAAAATAAAAGTTTTCCCGATTTTTCCAAGGGAAAAAAAAAATCAGTCAACAGACTTAAGTAGGAAGAGAATCATGCCTGATATAATGGCAGCACTTAAAATTGTTGAATTGGGCAAATATATTGAACTTGGTTCTAGCACAGAAAACTGGATTAAACATCTGAACACGTTGGAGTGAACATATTTCTAGCCTGCTTAATGAGATAGTGTCATAATTAGATAGATTTGTTTGGCTTACACCCGTTACAGACAGGTGTGCCAGATATAGATTAGGAGCGACTCTAGGTAGACCCAAATTAACTTTGGTTTCAGACAGGTGAACTTAAAGGCAGTGGACACTATAAACACTAGTCTTCATAATTGGTGTATCTCAACATAGGCATAAGATAACAAACCTGTGGAAATTTGAGCTCAATCGGTCATCGAACTTGCGAGATAATAATGAAAGAAAAAAACACCCTTGTCAAACAAAGTTGTGTGCGTTTAGATGCTTGATTTCGAGACCTCAGGTTCTAAATCTGAATTCTCAAAATCGAATTCGTGGAACATTACTTCTTTCTCGAAAACTATGGCACTTCAGAGGGAGCTGTGTCTCACAATGTTTTATACTATTAACCTCTCCCCATTACTCAACACCAAGAAAGGTTTTATGCTAATAATTATTTTAAGTAATTACCAATAGTGTCCACTGCCTTTAACATAACATTGCATTGGCTTGGCTCATGACAAGTTCGACGTCTGAAACCAAGGTGATCCAGAGTCGTTCCGATTGACTGCAACAAAGATCTTTCTGTTTCTAGCGCGTCCACTTCTAGTGGTTTCAGACGACGAACTTTTCATTGAATCCAGAGTTTGGTTCTGCGGGACTCTGGAGCGCCTGTCTGAACCGGGTGTTAGTTCCAAGTAGAATGCCTGTTTTACCAGCTCACTCCAATAAATCAAAGCTGAATCCTCTTAGTTTCTGTCCTAAGGCTAACCTGTTTGACAGCAGACTTCCAGTTGAGCCATCCAACCATCAGGTTCCAATAGTTCCAACCTTGGGTTTACCTCTAGCCATTCAGTTCTAGTTGTTGTAGCTCCTTTACTAAAGCAGCTTCACCTTGTACTTTCTCCAGCTGATTTGCTTCTAACACCTTGCCTCCGGCTTTTTGTTCCTTCAGCTTTTCAATGGCTTTCAGTTTCTGTTTTGCCAAAAATAAGAGTACAATAAAGTAAACACCGAACGGTGAAATTGACTCATACCCATATTATAATGGTTTTACCCATAAACCAATGTTTGTTAGCAATGTATACTCAATACTTTCCCCCAAGTCCTGTGAAAAAATACCAAAGGCATACAACTCGGGTGGGATTTGAACCCACAACCCTTCAATTCTTGAGCAGTGTCTTACCAACTAGACTACTGAGGTTGCCCGGTAGCTAGAGGCAGTTCGAATCCTATGTTTTGGCAGCGGGTACCGCGACGATATATGATAGATTTTAAATTTTGCATCAAGGATAAAGAATATTAATTTTGTTTTTTACACAGGACTCGGGGAAAGTACTGAGTATACAGTGCTAACACACATTGGTGTATGGGTAA